>NC_050482.2:1178841-1374378 GCF_012460135.2 Molothrus ater
AAATTCTGATTCAGTCTGATTTCACCCCGGTTCTTCACCCCAGTGTCTCTCCTGCCTCGTGCAGGCATGATGGGGAGAAGGTGGAAGGGCAGCTGCTCAGGCCAACACCTCTCCCAGTTGCTGACCCATCTGGGATGCATTCAGCAGACTCCAGGCTCCCTCTTTTACCTGTTGGGACATGGGAATGTTTGAGCATGGATGTCCTTCCCAGTACTGACTTCCTTCCTTCCTCTTCCCCAGGGACACCGAAACCCTGATAGGGCTCCCGCGGCCGATCCATGAAAGTGTGAAGACCCTGAAGCAGGTGAGGTGGTGGCTCCATGCATGGCATGGGATATCCACCATGTGGATCCTCCTGGCCACCCTCCCTGAAACACTGTTACTGCTGCAGGGAGTAAAAAGTTGGGTGCCACAGGAAAAGCTTTTGGAGCTTCTTGCAGGAATTGAGGCAAAAAATTAAAAACGGAGTCCTCAAGTAGCCTCTCCAGCATTTTAACTTTCCCTTATCCAAGGTGTAGCATTCCTGGTTCCTGGTGAATGTCTGTCATGTGTTTTGAAGGTGACAGACTTTCAGAGCTGGGTTTGGGCATACATTCCCAAATGTGCTTTTCCCAGAGGGAAGCACAGCCAGACTCAGCTCCTGCAGTGCTCTGTGGGGAATGAGACCCCTCCAGAAGCCACCTGACCCTATCCAGGGTCTGGGATGTCTTTCGGAGATGATTGTCCCTCTAATTCCTTACAGAGAGCTCCTAGAAGGAGCAGGTGGAAGTAACCCAAGGCAGGAGGTGTGAGGGGCTTCAGGGATGTCCCAGTCAGGGATGAGCTGCCCGTGGCTGTGCGTGTGACCTGCACACCTCACTGGGGGATTGCTGTGACCAGTTTCCTGTGACACTGTGACACTGCTCTGCCTCTGTCTGTGTGTTTTGCCAGCACAAGTACGTTTCCATCTCGGATGTCCAGATCAAGAACGAGGAGGAGCTGGAGAAGTGCCCCATGTCTCTGGTGAGGAGGAAGTTGTTTCACCCCATCACCAGAGAGAAGATGGGAGGCTTCCAAAGTGTCACATAAATCCATGCTTATTTTTAGTTCATTTTTCCTTGTTTTTAATGTTTCTCTGCCCTAGGGGGAAGAGGAAGTGCAAGAAACCCCTTGTGAGGTGTTGTATCGAGCAATGTTGTACAATCTCCCCCAGTACATGGTAAGCCCCCGTTCCTTAAAAGGAAGGAAGAGCTCTGGAGTAGGGAATGGTGCCAGTCCAGGAGCTGCAGAGCTCAGCACAGGAGGGTGTTCAGGACCTGGATTGTCAGATTTTGATGGGATCCTGAGCAGAGTTAGGAGGAAGGTACAGTTCAAGAGGAGGGATTCAGAGGGTTCTGAGATGCTGGCTGGGTAACGTGGGCTCTGTAGGGAAAGACAGAATTTAAGTGCATTTAAACTCCAGGTGTTCCTTGTGCTGTTTTACTCTCCCTGCCAGAGCTCAGGCACATTTGATGCCTTAGGTTAAGGATCAAACAGAGCTGTTGGCTCCCCACACTTGTCCTGTCTGTCAGAGGCTGAGTGTGGTCTGGTGAAACCCTGTAGAGTTGGCTTGGAGTTATCCAGTTTCAGCAAGTGGAGAAGGAAGGAATTCCCTTTCCTGGCCATCCCCCACACCTGCCCTCTCCTGCAGATCGCTTTGCTGAAGATCCTCCTGGCTGCTGCACCCACCTCCAAGGCCAAGAAGACTGACTCTATTGGCAACCTGGAGATGCCGTAAGTCCCTCACCAGGTGGCCACTGGCCATCCCAGCCTTGCCACCAGGCCTTGGACCAAGCAGGAGAGCCAATAGATTTGGGGGGCCCAGATTTGGGGTATCTGTTTGGGTAGGTGTGAATTACAGTTGGCACAGGGCAGGCAGTGAAAGCCAGCTGTGATGCTGCCATGATGTGAGTGCAGCCACTCCAAGCTAAGTGGCACAAATGATAAAATCCTGCTAATTGACCCAAATCATAAAGATTTGTCAGCATACAAGAGGTGTCCTTCCTACTGCTCCACCACGATTCCTGGTGGAGGGCAATCCACCTTTTTTACCTCCTTTTTGAACACATTTTGGCATCACCCCGATACTTCACTCAGGGGGAGCAAGAGGTGCTTGGTTTTGTAGAGCTGATCCAGGTGAAGGAGAGCTCCAGGGTCCCTTGGGCTCCCTGCTGCCCCAGCACAGAGCTGTGTTCCCTCTGCCCAGGATCACCGTCCTGCAGAGCATGAAGCTGGGCATCGACGTGAACAGACACAAGGAGATCATCGTGAAGAGCATCTCGGCGCTGCTGCTGCTGCTCCTCAAGCACTTCAAGCTGAACCACATCTACCAGGTGGCCTGGAGGAAGGGATGGCCATTGCCCAGCTGGGCTCCAAGGTCCTGATAAACCCTCTCCTGGAAGAGTTTCCATGAGGAGCTGTACTCACATTTCCATAGCTCCAGGACTTGTTCAGGGTTGCTCAGGTTGGGATGACCCCGCTGTGCTTTGGCAACACCTTTCCTACTTGTGTGGCAGGAGCTTTTAGGCTTCTGGGAATATCCATTCAGGTTAAGTTTAGGAAATAGCACCAGCCTCCCTGGCAGAAGGGGGAAGAGAAGGGGATTAAGCAAGACTCTCTTTTGCTCTGTCATCTCCAGTGCCCAGAAATAGTGCTGGGAAGGACCTCACGAGGTCACCTAATCTGCTTTTGGCAGGATCGGTTTCTTGGGCTCCAGTTTCAACAGAGGAGGAGATCTGGGTCATAGTTGCCATCTGATTTTTGTTCCCAATGTGATTTTTGTTCCATCTGCATGGCACCAATCAAACTGCACCCCACTCCAGGGCTTTCCTTGGTTAAAAAACCCAAGGACTAATATGAGCTGTGGCCCAGTTCTCCACTCGTTCTGCAAGTCAAACAATTAATGTTTTCTAATTTTTTCTGTTAAAGCTTTCAGCATGCTACAAATCCCTCTGCGTTATAAAACCCACTGATATTTAACTGAGGATAAATATAAATCCACGTCCTGGATTGGGTAAAATGAAACCAACTCCCACATTTTTACAATCCTACATTTGTTCTGCTCCCCTCCCCACATCCCTTCATTAATTTTTCTCACTTCAAAGCAGCTCCTCTCCTTTCTTCCCCCCAGGCAGGAGGGCATTGCAGCCTGCTGCTGAGCCTGGAGAAAGCTGCAGGGTTTCTGAATCCCCCTGATTCTGCTTTTCTTTGTGTCTGATCAGGCTGATTTTGTTCTTTCTGTGACAAAGGTGGTCTCAGGGAGCACCGTGAGAACTCCAGGAGGTCTGAAATGAAGGAACCACTGAACCACAGAATGGTTTGGGTTGGAAAGGTCCATTACTCACCAGCACTTCCCAGTGCTGTGTCATCTGTGGTGTTGTGTCATCTGTAGTGTGCCAATGCTGACAGCTGGCACCAGGCTGAGATGGGAACAAACTGTTCCTTCCCTCTCAAACTGGAGATCTGGATGGAGAGGCATGGGAAGGGCAGGATGGGATAGGACTGGGGTTTGCTGCAGTTTGTATCTTTAGAGGACAGGAGAGATTTGTTGTATTAATGAACTGTAGAGTGGTTTGGGTTGGAAGGGACCTTGAAGACCATTTAATGCTTTGAGGAAGAGGAGAATTAAAAGCAAGTAGGAAAATAGGGATATTGTTTCAGTCAAAATACTGAGGGAACTGGGATTAGTGTGTGAGAGCAATAGGATTTATTGTATTTTCTCATGTAATAGCTACAGCCCCTTCCCTCTTCCCACACACTGTTTTGCCAGATTTAATTTTGAAAAGCCATGAGGTGCAGCTATTCCCAGAGCACTGCTGTGAAGTGTGCGTGTCCTCTCTATGGCAAATGGAATTTTCCAGCTGCCGTGTGTGACACAAACCTTACACAGCAAACTTCAGGGACAGAATGCTCTGTGAGGTGTCTGGGGCAAACCAAGTGCTCTGCTTTTGGCTGGGAAGAGGTTTCCATTCCCAGGTGGTGCTCCCAGCTCTCCCCTAAAGCTGACCTGTTTCCCTTCTCTCCCCCAGTTTGAGTACGTGTCCCAGCACCTGGTGTTTGCCAACTGCATCCCGCTGATCCTGAAATTCTTCAACCAGAACATCATGTCTTACATCACTGCCAAAAACAGGTACAGCCCCTGGTGGGGGACAGACAGGTGATGGGGCAGGAAGGCTTCATGCTTTGTCCCCCCCTGATGTCCTGGGGGGACCCAGGGGGCCTGACAAGGCTTTGGGGTGTCCTGTACACTACAGAAATATGGGGAGGGAGCAGATCCCTTTGGCATGATGAGGATGAGTGGATGCTGGGTTCCCAATCTCTGATTGGGCTGCTGAAATAGTACTAAAATAAAATAGGTTTCTTCTTTAAAATGAAGTAGTTTTCATCTTCACATGGACTCCTGGGGAGCCATCCAGTGCCACCGAGCATCTCTGGGCCACACTTCATCGAGGCCAGATGGGATAGGATCTTCCAGGTTGTTCCCACTTTTTGTAGCTGTAATTCAGCTTTCCTGACTCCTTCAGGTTTTCCATAGCTGTCACTGCCCTTTACTGCTGATCTGAGAGAGGCACCAGCCCTGGTTTGGGCACTGGCTGGACCACCATGGATCAGAGACCTGAGACAGCACAGATCTTTCACAGCTCACCAGGGCAGGATTTCTCTGTTTGGAGAGGAGCTCCACAGGGGTGTTGGGATGATAAAAAGATCCTTTTTCTTCCTTTTTGATGCTCTTTTTGTGGCTCTTCAGCTGCGTGTGTAGGCTGGTCTGTCTCCTGCACGGTATGGTTGTGTCTGTGCGAGGAGGCACGCATAGAAAAATAGGAAGTAATGTGTTGATCCTCCTGCTGTAAATATTTCCACTTTTGGTCCTGTGTTTTTTAAGTGAGGAGGAAACGTATCCCAGGAGCACTCAGCTCCCTCCTCTGCTCTGGGATGGAGGTTTCACAGGCAGAATGTGCACCTGGGAGTCAGGTGGGATGTGCAGCTGGACGCTCTGACACAGGGAGGTGTAAATTCCGGTTCTGGGTGTATTTCATTGACTACTTTTACAAACTCCACAGGCCTGGAAGCCTTTGAAAAACATGATACTCTAAATACACGCCATGAATTTTCTTGCTGCCAACCAGATGCCTCCCTGTGAACCTCAGATCTATTTTGTTTACTTTTTTCCCCTTTTTAAATATGCATATGAATAACTCATCTGTCATGTCTTAATGGATCCAAATCCTTTGTGTCCTTATTAATGGACTCAGGATGGAGCTTTGGAGCCAGGAGGCATCGATGTGCTCCATTAAGCTGGGGGCTGAGGCAGTGCTGAGGCTGGGATCCCCTTTGGATGCTGTCTGTGCCATCAGCATGGCTGCTTCACGTGCTGGAGATGGGATTGTTCCCCACCCAAACCACTTGTTGCATTTCCAGGCACAGAGCAGGAAGAATGTTACAGATTCCTGGGCATGATCATACAGATCACATTAAAAATTTCTCTTGTGTTAATTGGTAGTATAGAAGGGCTTGACAGCTGGCCTGCAAGCAAAGCTAAGTTAATAGAAGAAGTAACAATTGCTGATTTTCGAGTGTATCCATAGCAAAGAAGACAAGGCTGTCAGCATGGAAACAAATTAGAAAAGATCCATGAAAATTTTTGTAAGCTAGACTGTGTGCATAAGTAGATGCGTATACGTGCCTTATTAAATTTCTGTAAAACTTTTGCTAATTATATTGATGTTAATTGCTTTGCACCAATGAAAATAATAAGTTATTGTGATATAGTTAATGACTTAAGATCATGCTTTGTTAAAGAGTATATAAGCTAGAGAACACACAGAATAAAAAAACGTTTTTCTTCTTAGACCCTGATCACATGTGTATGTCACATCCAGCCTAACGGTGACATTTGGTGACATTTGGCTAACAAGGCCCTTCTTTCCTGTTTTCTGCAGCATCTCTGTCCTGGATTATCCGCATTGCACAGTCTGTGACTTGCCTGAGCTCACAGCAGAAAGTCTGGTAAGCAGCATAGGAAGGGTTTTAGTGGCCAGGATTGCTCTTTGTGACAGCATGAGAAAGGATTTGGGTTTTCTGTTCTCTGTCTTCTTTTTCTGTAGCCCCCAGCCTTGCCAAAATTGGACTTTTTTTCCCCTCCAGGCTTGAACATCACTCCCATCACTATTCTGAGTCACTGTCGGCTGTGGGGAAGTGGGGAAGAGACACTGCTGGTGTTGGGCACCCCATAAAAATAGCTGGGTTTAGGGGTTTTCCTTTGACAGAACAGAATCACAGAATCCCAAGATCATTGTGATTGGAAAAGACCTTCAAGACCATCAAGTCCAATCTTTGATCAAACACCACCTTGTCCCCAGCCCAGAGCCCTGAGTGTCACATCCAGGAATTCCTTGGACACCTCCAGGGATGGGAGCCCCAAACCTCCCTGGGCAGCCCCTGCCAAGGCCTGAGCCCCTTTCCATAAGGAATTCTTCCTGATGTCCAACCTGAGCCTCCCCTGGCACAAACTAAGGCTGTTTCCTCTTGTTCTGACAAGACTCTTGTGCTTTGAAAGAGAGTTTACCCAGAGGCTGTTGCCTGCCAGGTTTCAATTGCTCTGAGCACGCCTGTGCTATAGGATACCAGTTTAAGGAATGAACCAAATTCCCCACAGAGAGGAGCCTTAAGTATTCCAGAGACTGGCCAGAGGATGGGCTGGGCAAACACACAGACTGCAGATGGGATAATAACACTGGCAGTGTAATTATTGTTATAATTACAATAATTCAAGTGCAGAGGAGGTTGGACTTGGACAGCACAGGGGAAAGCTTTGGGGTTAACGGGAAATAATGGCCAGGGAATGGACACCCTAAATCATTGAGAAGGATCCTGAGCAAACCCACTCCAGGCAGGGATGATCTCATGGTGCTGCTGCAATCTGAGGCTTGTGTTGCTTTCCTTGAGTGTGTAAAGGTCAAAAACATCAGAGAGAGAGATTTTCCCCGGGTCCATGGGCTGCTGAAGGCTGGGTGTCCCCATCCAGCCCTGCCAGACTCCACCGTATCCTGGACCAATGGGACATCTAGTGACACTTCAGGGAGGGTTTCATGGCTTGTGTAATCCTCACAGTCAGCCTTAAGGCTGTAGGGGAATACTGAATGTTTTTAGGGCAAATACTCCCAGTGGGGTCTGGACAGTTTGAGAGCTGTCACCTTCAAGGACAGCACCTTTCACTTTCCTCCAGCAGACATGGATGTTATCCTCAAGGGAGAGCAATTTAATTAGAAAATATGCAGAAACCACCTTGAATTTTACCATAGGGGTTCATCTTTGGGAGGATACCCATGGAAGTAAGGATTTAATAGGGATCAGACACACCCTGCTACTCAAGGCATACGTTTGTGCATGTATTTATATTTTTTCAGCCAGCACTTCATGCGTTGTTTTAGCCATTTTTGCCACTCTGATGAGTGATTTCAACACCCCAGTGTAACACATTTCTCAGAGGATGTCACAGATGATTCTGCTCTCAGTGGGTTGAGCACAGTGATGTGTGTTTGGTTATCCCAAGGAGAACCAGGATGAGTCCAGCACTGCTGTGTCCCAAGGGGGGGCCTGTGGGGTAACTGCTGTCCCCACCCGGTGTAAATCAGAGGTGGCTGAGGTGGTGGGGGATTCAAATCCTGGCCAGGCCCCATCTCCCCTCTCCTGTCCCTCCAGAGAGGTCTGCAAAGGGCCTAACCCACCCCTTAGAAGGGGGATTAAAGCCTGTTTGGCCCATTCCCTCCTCCTGTAAATCTGATGGAAAGACCCTCCCTCCTTGAATGTGTAGAGACAGCATCAGACTGGTGTCAAACAAATCCATCAGCCTAAGAAATGGATACTGGCTTATTCCACTGGGATCTTTGGGATAATTACTTGGTGTAGAGAGTGCAAGTTAGTCCTGGGCACGATGTGACACTGCAGGGGCAATGCAGTTTGGGACCCCCAAAGCACCAGACAGCATCCACGAGCACCTCAGTGACATCCTGGTGACATCCTGGTGACATTCCAGTGACATCCCACCTCTGGCTGCCTCTCAGGCATTGGCAGGAGCTGCCCAGGGAGCTTTGGAGTGCCCATCCTTGGAGGTGTCCAGGGAATCCTTGGAGGTGGCACTCAGGGCTCTGGGCTGGGGACAAGGTGGGAATCAGACACAGCTTGGACTCGGTGGCCTTGGAGATCTTCCTCCTCAGTGATTCCTTGATTCTGGCTGGCACTTGCCTTTAAAAGCCAAGGGCTTGTGCTGGTAGGATTTTCTTGGCTAAATCTCCTTTCAAACCCCTCCCCAGGGTGCCCAGATCCTGGAATGGGTTGAGTTTTTGCCCTGAGTTAAGAAGGCTGTAGCTGGCTGTGAGTGGTTTATAAATTCAGCAGCCCTTGCTGTGCATTAATCCCCAAAACAGGATTTTTGTGGGACATTTCTCCTGTGCTTGGAGCTGTTCAAACATGGAGCAAGTTACTGCAGTGGTGGAATTAAATCTCCAAGTGCCACGGGCAGTATTGCCACAAGCTGGAGCTGGGGGTGTTTACAGTTACCTAATATTTAAAACAATGTCTCAGCAGCACTTAAGCTGGAGGGGTTTTTGTTACAGAAAGGTCTCATCCTCCTGATACAAACGTTGCTATTTGTCATCCTGTGCTGATCTGTGATTTCCTTTTACTGGAAATGTGTGCCCTAAGCATGAATTAATTTATATAGTTACCAAAAGCAATGGTGATCACCAGGCTGAAATTTGCTCTCTGGCTGTAAACAAAGAATACAAATCTACCACCAAATATATTTCCCATGATGGAATAATGGGATTTATCCCATTATTAGCTCCTACTCTAAATTAAAAGCAGATTAAAATTGGAATGTTTCAGAAGTGTTATCATCAGCAGATTCTGGGGAAAACCAAAGTGAGGAGGAAGCTCTGCTGCTTGCCCTCCCTCACAAATAAGACTTGTGCAGACAATAAAAACAAAGATTTCTGCCTAAGGACATCTCTGTGGCGGTGCTGATGAACGCTGTGGTCAGGGTTGCACTTCTCCCCTTGCAGGAAGCTGGGGACAACAACCAGTTTTGCTGGAGGAATTTGTTCTCCTGCATTAACTTGCTGAGGATCCTCAACAAGCTGACCAAGTGGAAACACTCGAGGACAATGGTAAGGGGGTGTCCCCTCCCCTGAGACCCTCCAGCATTTCACCTGGAGCATCTCCCTGGCTCTACACAGCAGGTTCAGCCTGGCCTTGTGCTCAGGGTTCCTTGTGAAACTGCTGGAACTTCTGCTCTTCATCATCCTCCCTTTTTGCTTTCACAGATTGAGCCTTGAAGGCACAAATACTTTTTCTCCTGCAAATAACATTTATTTCTGTGACTCTCAAGCCTTGTGCAGAGTGTTGGTTGTGCTGAACGCTCCTGTTCTCCCTCCTGGGGGTTTGTGGTGTACAAGGCTGAGGTGTTGGTGCCCACATCAGCCCAGCCAGTGTTTGTTTCAGTGTTTGTTTGTGTGGCTCTCTGGGTGTTGGTGCCCACATCAGCCCAGCCAGTGTTTGTTTCAGTGTTTGTTTCAGTGTTTGTTTCAGTGTTTGTTTCAGTGTGTGTTTCAGTGTGTGTTTCAGTGTTTGTTTCAGTGTGTGTTTCAGTGTGTGTTTCAGTGTTTGTTTCAGTGTGTGTTTCAGTGTGTGTTTCAGTGTGTGTTTCAGTGTGTGTTTCAGTGTTTGTTTCAGTGTGTGTTTCAGTGTGTGTTTCAGTGTTTGTTTCAGTGTGTGTTTCAGTGCTTGTTTCAGTGTTTGTTTCAGTGTTTGTTTCAGTGTTTGTTTCAGTGTGTGTTTCAGTGTGTGTTTCAGTGTGTGTTTCAGTGTTTGTTTCAGTGTGTGTTTCAGTGTTTGTTTCAGTGTTTGTTTCAGTGCTTGTTTCCATGGCTCCCCGAGCACCCTGCCCTGATGGCTGCTGCTTTCCTGGCAGATGCTGGTGGTGTTTAAATCAGCCCCGATCCTGAAGCGGGCTCTGAAGGTGAAGCAGGCCATGATGCAGCTCTACGTGCTCAAGCTGCTGAAGATCCAGACCAAGTACCTGGGGCGCCAGTGGAGGAAGAGCAACATGAAGACCATGTCTGCCATCTACCAGAAGGTGCGGCACCGCATGAACGACGACTGGGCCTACGGCAACGGTGAGTGCTGCCCCGTCCCTCTGCCTGTGCCTTTGCAAGCTTCACTTTGCTCCACTTGCTTTGGCCCAAAACCTCTAAAATTCTTGTCACTGCTGGGCATTTCTTCCAGAAGTTTCATGGCACCGCTCTACACCATCAGATTTAGAGGTCATGGACATACTGGGATTCTTTTCATATTATAGGTTTATATCATATGACATAATGTCATGGTTATTGCAGCTTTTCAGTACCATTCATAGCTACATTTGCCCAAATTTTAAAATATTTGTGGTTAGGAGCTCATAATAAGCTCACCAGGTTTTAAATCTTCATCCCTGCTTCAGTGGTCAGTGGAGGTTTTCAGTAAAAGTGGTGGGGTCTTTGTGAAAAAATAATATTATAATTATAATATAATTATAGAGAGTCCTTAAAGCAGGAGTAATTATATTTTTATGGACTATCTTAAATAGTCCTTAATGCAGGAGTAATTATATTTTTATGGGACATCTTAAAGGAAAATGCCCACATAATGGGATTTAGTTAGGAATAACAATAATTAGGAGTGACTGGTTAATTCACGTGAAACCTTCAGCCTTTCTTTTGCTCAGACCTTGTCAGAGCGGTGTTTCCCCCACTATTTGGATGCTGTCCCTCCTCCCCTGCAGACATTGACGCCAGGCCGTGGGATTTCCAGGCTGAGGAGTGCACGCTGAGGGCCAACATCGAAGCCTTCAACAGCCGCAGGTACGACAAGCCGCAGGACTCGGAGTTCGCGCCGGTGGACAACTGCCTGCAGAGCGTGCTGGGCCAGCGCCTGGAGCTGCCCGAGGACTTCCACTACTCCTACGAGCTGTGGCTGGAGCGGGAGGTGTTTTCGCAGCCCATCCGCTGGGAAGAGCTGCTGCGCTGCCAGTGACAGCCCCGCTCCCGCCTCCGCCCGCCCCGCTCCCCGCCGCCCTCAGGGCTGGGGTGGGTCTGGGGGGGTTTTAGCACAGCTGGGGAAAAAAATTAAACCTTTCCAAAGAGACCAGGTCTCTGTGTGCCCAGCAGACACCTCTTTTTGGAGGTCATCCCGTGACTCCTTGGAGAGCATAAAGCACGGGTTGCAGAGTGAGCTCGGAGCCCAGGTGTGTGTCCGTGTAGGGGAAGGTGAGGATTCCCAGCGGGAATTCCACCCCTCCCGCACGCCCCACGCTCCTTTGTTTGGGCCTGTTCTGGCTGCTGACGTGCTCCCAACACAGGAACACAGGCTGGCTTGGGATGGAGGCAGCACTCTGTGCTGTCCCTGGGCTGGCACTGCTGCTGCTGCTGGGATGGCACAGCCCAGCTCAGAGCCCTGTGCCACCAGGGCCAGGTCCTGCATGTCCCCCGGCCACCCACCCCTCACCTTTGCACCTCTGCCCTCCTCCACCTCCGCTCACCTTTATTGCAGCACCCCTGTGCTGTGCAGTTCCCAGCTGGGGTGCTTGGAGATCCCTTTTCTCTCCTCCCTGAGGGTCATTGGGATTCCACATCCTCTGCAGCCCCGAGGGCACAGCAAATACCACGTTAAACACCCCAAGTTTTACACAGATTTTTGCTTGTTTGGGGCAATGTCTGTGCCAGGTCTTGGGGTGGGGAGGGGAGCTGCTTTGGTGAACGATTTATGAGGAAAAGAGTGCATTATTCTGTGGTCCATAACTTTCAGGATGAATAGGATATGGAGCTGTAAACTTTCTGTCAATTTAATAACTTAATACTTAAATTAAATAATGAACAATACACTTGGGTAAAGCTGCATTGCATGAGGGTGGCATTTGTCAAAGCATTGTGTGTTCATATAGGGCAGGGAAGCCCTAAATAAACAAGTGTTTGTTATGGCAGGATTTGTGCTAATTGCTTAAATAATTAATGAGCCTGGGAATGTTTCCTTCACGGGGTTTGTCCAAGGCCTTGTTCATGGAAATGGCATTAAGCCTTTTAAAGCCTTTTAAAATATGCATTTGTTCAAAATAAACCAACTTTTAAAGGACACCTCTTTATTTAAGCATTTTCTTCCCGTGTCTTAATTTAAATGCTTCTTTTTTTATTATTTTTAAGGATAAGAACATCCCCCAAACTCAGCCCTCACCCCTGCCCATCTCCACTCAAGGAGAAATTGAATTAATTACTAAAATACTTAGAAAAGCCCTTAGTATTTGGCTCAAACCTTTTTTTTTTCCCCAAAGTCTTTTTTCTCCACAATATATTGAAAAAAAAAAAAAAAAACAGTGCATACCCAGTGTGCATTTTTTTATATTTTATATTTAAATTGTGCTTTTCAGTGCCTGTTATTTTTACTGAGAGAGATTAGAAGCACAAATTCTTACCTGAATGTCTGGGTGGTGGAGGATGTTACAAACTTATCCTGGATTACAATTTATTCACATCATCACCACCAAATTTTCTGCTTCCCAGAGAGAGATCTCCACAGAAAACCTGAACCTCTGCCTAAAAAGTGACTTAGGGAGAGGCTACACCTTTATTTGAAATATCTTTGTCCCATCCTGGCAAGCAAGCAGCAGTTTCAATTTTTTTTTGCTTCACAATGAGGATCTTCTCCTGCTTGAAAATTCTCAGAAGAGCTGGGGGCCAGCAATTAAGGAATTCTCATTTTATACGTTCAGCATGGCACTTTCAGAAAGAAGTTTTGGGTGGTTTCTGCACAGCTGGATGAACATCTGTTATCTCACCCCAGCAGGACTGTTGGTTCCAGGAACCCTCCAGTGATCCCAGTTCCCGTTGTAATTGCAAGAAAGAACTTTTTTGTTGTTTTGTTTTCACCCCACAGGTGTTGCTTAAAGTTCTGCTGTGGGTAAGACCTTTTCTTCAGCACCTCAGCACAGGTTCTTCTGTTTTATTGTAGATTCTTGCCGTTTCCTGGGGATATAAAGCATACAGAATTGAGTTATTAATTTCTCTAAGCAACTCTGGAGCTGTTTGGTGACTTTAATGCAAATTTCAGTGAAGAATAAAAGGCTGCAAAGCTACAAAGTTCCTTTCAGAGCTGAGAAAAGAGTGATTAAAAAAGGGGGGTCATTTAGCCTTTATCCATTCAGTCTGGCAGTGTTAAAAAAATCCCTCCTTTGTCTCCTGTGAATATTTCCCTAAAAATAACAACACAGAGATGTCCTGGCTGACTCTGTATTTATCCACTTGTAACCACAGAAGTGACTGTATGAGGTCAGGCTTATTATACTCTGGAGTTTGAGAAGCTTCCCTCAATTATTTATCAAAGCCTTGCATGTGTAAACAGCAGTTTGTTCTGCAGCCAGGCCCAAGCTCTGCACAAAACACAACATTTGACTGCACAGGATGATTTCTGTCTCCTTGATTGAACATTTCAGTGCTCTGTGCCTTCCTTTTTGCCTCAATAATTATCATGTGGCCTCCTGACAGTTGTCTGTGTTGAAATTAGATAATTAGTGTAATTATGATTGTTTCTTTTATGTTGTTAATACACAGAATTTCCCTGAACAGGGTGGAAATTCATTTTTTTTTAAATTTTTTCTTTCATTATCCAAAGCTCATTCAAGAGAATTTACTCCCAAATCTGCAGACTTTTTCACTGAGCTACACTATCAAGACTTTTTATTAGGCAAGAAGGAAGGAAATTTACTTATGCACCATTAGAGAGGTTAATGTTAAAGGTAAAAATAAACCCATGATCCAGGCAGACTCACTGATGTGTTTGTTGGAGTTTGGCAATAATGCAATTATGAGCTGGTTTTTTTTCTATGAGGCAATTCAGCCCCTACCGATATTTTTCACTTGTACCTATTTTTTAGTGCTTTGCAAATGAAAATCTGGTGCTGAGGGATGCAGAGAGACTCCTCTCTCCCATATTTTTTCCCAAATTTAAAAATCACCCCACATTTAGAAGCATTACTACCCTTGGATAAAATTGCTGTGTCTAAAAAAGGTGCAGAGAACAAAATGAACCCTTCATGTCCCATCCCTCCCTCAGCCCTCTTCAACTCCTTCGATTCCCTGTGTCTCAGGCCTCAATTTATGGGGATTTCTTGGAAATATCCAACCTCAATTACACATCATTTTCAGGACCTGCTGTCCAGAACTGTGGCTCTGCAAGGATGCAAAGCAGAGTTTGTTTTTTAAATATTTTTATGGTGAAGGAGGCTGAGTCAGGTATTTAAAGAGACTCCCCCATGTCACGCAGCAATAACGTGAATATTCCACTAACTGTCCACCAAACGCCAATCTTTCCAAGACCTTTGGAAAGCACGACTTGCTCCCCTCCTCCTCTCAGCTCCAAGTTGTTTTGGTGGGGGTTTTCTGGCCTCCTCGTGACATTTCTGAGGTTTTTGGCTGAGGGCGGGACAGGGGCGGGGATAGCGGCGGCCGCTCCCCTCACGCCCCTCACAGCTTTTCCCGCCCTTTTCCCCCTGGCCACAGCAGTGGCGGGAAGGGCCCCCTGGCAGCTGATTGGGCGACGGGCGGGTCAGTCAGCAGCTGATTGGACGCGGGGCTGTCAATCAGCACCAGACCCCGCCCCGGGGTCGCTATGGCAACGGGACGCTGAGGGGAGGGTGGGGCGGCCATGGCGGCCGTGCGAGGGGAGGGGGGACGGGGTCTCTTCAGAGCTGCGGGGACAGGACGGTGAGAGTCTGCATTTTCTACACGGGGCGGTGATGGAGGGAGCTGGGGCTGGGGCTGAGGCAGAAAAGAAGGTTCCGGAGGGAGCTGCTCGCTCCCTACAACGCCCTGACAGGAGGGTGCAGCCAAGTGGGGGTCGGGCTCTGTCCCAGGGAACAGGGACAAAACAAGAGGAAACAGCCTCAAGTTGTGCCAGGGGTTTAGACCGAGTATCCTGAAAATTCCTTCCCTAAAGGAGTTGTCCAGTCCTCACACAGCTGCAGAGCTCATCCCTGGAGGGGTTTCAAAGCCCCGTGGATGTGGCACTTGGGGACACTTGGGGACACTTGGGGTCAGTGGAGGGCCTGGCAGTGCTGGGGATGGCTGGACTCGGTCTCAGAGGTCTTGTCCAGGATTCTGTGATTGTAAACCTCGAGGGCTTTGCTGAAAAGCTCAGAGTCCTGGAGTTTGACAATTAGCAGCTGATTTCACAGGTGACTATCAGCTTTTAGGGATGAGCCTAAAAGGGACTATTTTTTTTGCAAGGAACTATTTTATCCCTTTTTCTCTTCAAAGTTTGGTGGGGACCGACACAGACGCAGGTGCTTTGCACTGTGTAACTAACTGTGTAATTTTGTGTTGCAGGGTTCATCTGCAGAGCTTGATGTGAACTCCAGGCTGCTCCATAAAAAAACTCAGCCATGGTAAAATACCTTTGATCCTTCAGAAGTGTTGATAACACTTTTTTAAGGAAAAGGGTTTATATCCAAAAGGTTCCTTCCCACAGCTGCAGGATAGAACTGACCTGCTCAAATTCACTTTGTGTGCAAGTGTAAACCTAATTGTGATTTTTAGCTTTTTTTTTCTTCTTGGCTGCAGGCTGTAAAATTCTGTACATAGCATATAAAGCCTGTGAGCATCTTTTGTATTTGGAAAGATCAGCTACAGGCTGAATTCCTACCAGGAGCCTACAAGTGCTTGCAAAATCCACCAGAGACCCTGGGCAAACAAGGAATGAGATCCCATCCCTGGCTGCCCTCTGGCACTGGGAGCCATTCCCTGGGTGCTGTCCCTGCAGGCCTTGGCCCCAGTCCCTCTGCAGCTCTCCTGGAGCCCCTGCAGGCCCTGGAATGTGCTGGAAGCTCTCCCTGGATCCCTCCCTTCTCCAGGGGAACATTCCCAGCTCTGCCAGCCTGACATTGGATCCATCTCCTCTCCAAGACATTCATGGACCCAGGGGCTTCACTTGGAATCTCAGCAAACCATGAAGGGTCTCCCTTCCCTTTTCCTCTCTTTTCTCTCCCCATTTTCCATAAAAATCCCTCGGGATGGACTCTGAGTGTCCCAAATCCCAGAATCCCAGAGCAGTTTGGGTGGGAAGGGCCCTCCAAGCTCATTCCAGGGACACCTCCCCTACCCCAGGCTGCTCCAATCCTTCCTTGGGCACTGCAGGGATGCAGGGGCAGCCCCAGCTGCTCTGGCAATCCCAGCCCAGCCAGGAATTCCTCATTGCCAAGATCCCATCCCTGGCTGCCCTCTGGCACTGGGAGCCATTCCCTGGGTGCTGTCCCTGCAGGCCTTGGCCCCAGTCCCTCTGCAGCTCTCCTGGAGCCCCTGCAGGCCCTGCCAGGGGCTCTGAGCTCTCCCTGGAGCCCTCTCCTCTCCAGGTGAGCACCCCCAGCTCTCTTGGTCTCTCAGCCTGGAGTCCGAGAGAGACAAAGACCCAGAACTGAGTGGGTTTGTGGTCATTTTCTCTCTGCAGGCACGCAAAGCTAAAAAGGGTGGCAAAGACAAAAAAGGTGGTGGCAAAGGCAAAAAGGGTGGCAAAGGCAAAAGCTCCAAAAAGGGTGTAAAAAAGGAAGTGCAAGCAGTGGATCTGTTCAGCTCAGCTGCCATGCTCAACGCTTACTACATCTGTCACAACGCCGCCGCCTTCCTGGAGTTCCGGGGCCACCCCTGGCCTGGCTCCCTCAAAAAGAAGGGGAAGAAAAGGAAGTGAGAACCAAACTCTCTGGTGAAGACTCTGCTGCCATTAAACCCGCCCTGGCCTCAGCAGTGCCCAGCTCAAATCCCAGTGTCCCCTGCTGTTTTTCTTGGTCCCTGCTGTGTCCTACAAAAACACTTTGATTGCAGCTCGAGCACAGTGACAAGTGGCAGGGGACGAGTGCCATTGTCACTTCAGCCGTGGCCCTTCACCCTGTGGGTCTGTGTGGGATGGAGTGCTGTGCCTCCAGGGGCAGGGATGTGCTGGGGATGGATTCACCCACCCCGTGCCACTCCTTAGGGATGGGGAGTCCCTGGGACCTGCTGGAGTCAGGATGGACTGACAGAGGCAGTGGTGTGGGGAGGGGCTGGGGGAGCTGGGAAGGGTCTGGAGAACCAGGAGGGGCTGGGGGAGCTGGGAAGGGTCTGGAGAACCAGGAGGGGCTGAGGGAGCTGGGAAGGGTCTGGAGAACCAGGAGGGGCTGAGGGAGCTGGGCAGGGTCTGGAGAACCAGGAGGGGCTGAGGGAGCTGGGCAGGGTCTGGAGAACCAGGAGGGGCTGAGGGAGCTGGGAAGGGTCTGGAGAGCCAGGAGGGGCTGAGGGAGCTGGGAAGGGGCTGAGGCTGGAGCAAAGGAGGCTCAGGGGGCCCTTGTGGCTCTGCACAAGTCCCTGCCAGGAGGGCACAGCCGGGGGGGCCAGGCTGTGCTCCAGGGAACAGGGACAGGAGCAGAGGGAACGGCCTCAGGCTGGGCCAGGGCAGCTCAGGGTAGAATCAGCAGGAATTTCCCCATGGAAAGGGGCTCAGGCCTTGGAACTGCCCAGGGAGCTTTGGAGTGGCCATCCCTGGAGGTGTCTGAGGAACTCCTGGATGTGACACTCAGAGCTCTGGGCTGGGGACAAGGTGGGCTCAGTCCCAGGTTGGACTGGATGATCCTGGAGGTCTTTTCCATCCCCAGTGATTCTGGGAATGTGACTTAGGCCTTGTCAGGGATTCTGTTACACCCAGCAGAGGTGGTGATGGCCCCCCAGCCCCAGGCTGTCACTCACTGTGACCATCCTCAGCCCAAACATCCTGGCTGGACACCACGAGCTCCGTGTCACGTTCAGAGCCCTCTTGCTGCATCTCCTCCAGGGGTGTTCAACACGGCCCTGGGGAAGCCATGAAGCACCACACTGAGAGGAGCTGTGCATCTCTCCCAGACCTTTCCACCCCTCTGACTTCCAGGTAACAGTCAATTATCATCAACCCAAGCCAATAAAGGCCTGGAAATCCTGGTGCTGTTTCTCCAGCCTGAAACATTTCCTCTCTGAGGAGGTTTTGACCAGGGAAAATCATAACTGGTGGCATTGCTGGTCAGCAAGCTGCTGTCATTTGCAGCTTGCTGCAAACTCCACTGGGTTTGTGTCCTCTATGTGTGGTACAACCCACCCTAGAAAGCCAAGGGTAAAATTGGTGTTAGGGGACAAAAAAATATATATGAAGGGTTTAAAAATTATATATGTAGGTAATATATGAAGGGTTTAATTTAGAGCAATTTGGTTGCAGAGGAAAACAGCCATGTAGCCATTTTGGCTGTTACTATCTATAGTAATATGACAATATGAAAACATAAAAGTAACACTTAAGAAAATGTGATATAAGGAAGAAGAGAGGGAAGGGATAAGAGGAGGATCTCACCACCCACAGGTCTTGTGATGAGACTTGGTGCTTGCAATCTCGGTGTCTGTTGGTGGTCACAGAGCGGATCCACCAGGGGATGAGGGGAAATCTCCAAGAAGTGGTGGGAGAAATGCACAGAACACAAAATGTGGGTTTGTGTTCGCTCAGGCTCAGTGGGGAGTCCCAGGTGCCTCCCCTGGAGGGGGGAGTTTCACCCTGGATGATGGAATGCTGTGGGTCATGGGACACTTGGGGACTCTGACACCTTCAAAGATGATGCAGCTGCTTTTGATACCAGCACAGTTCAGTCCATTATGGCCAAGGTCAACACCTTGGGGCCACCTGTGAATGTCCCCATATTCCAGGGCAGGGGAGTTGCCCTGTAAGTTCCCTTGGACAGGGACAAAGAGGCAGTGCCCTGTTCAGAGCTGATAAAGGCTCCCTTATCAGTTTGTAGCCTGCTCTGGGCTGTGCACATGGTGACTTGCTCCCTGAATGTGTGAGCTGGCAGCATCACAGCTCTCTCCCAACACCCCTGTGGATCCATCCTTCCTCCCAGACCTGGCAGAACTGGACAAAATTAAGCATTTGAACTGACAGGTTCAAAATCCAACATTCCAGTTAGTAGGGGCGTTTGGGGAGGGGTGGCTCTGGTGGCCACAGATGGACAGCAGCTCCTTTGCAGTTTGCTACCAAACTTTGTTTGTGGCCAAAGTGACTGATGATTGATTGATTGATTGATTGGTTGATTGATGATTTTAGCAATCTCTAAACCACAAAACTTGTCAGTCTCTCACAATACACCAAGAAAATAACCACAGGATGGAAGAGCTCCGAGCTGGAATGGATCACCAAGTGCAACCACCAGGCCAGGTCCTCAGGAGGGACAGCAGGCTGCTGGATTTCCTGTTTCCCTGCTCAGGAGCCTCAGCTGGCCTGCTCTGATGACGCAGGGATGTGGTTTCCACTCTGCTCTGAGCTGTGCACCTACACCTCCTCCTCAGCCTTCTCTGTGTTCTCACTTCCCCACCACCCACCAGGAAGTCTCTGGTCACAGCAGCTCCACTCATCAGCCTGCTAAAGCCAGACATCTCTTGCAACCTCTGTATTCAGCATCTCCAGCTAAGAAATTAATTAAAACCCAAAAATATTGGATTTTTGTATGATATTTTTACCACAGAGGGCTTTTAGGGACAGATGTTTCTGAGCACTCAAGTCTAACCACTGCTTAATGTGGTTAAGGATGGTTAAAAGTGAGCAAGGCCATTTTTACATCTCTGGTAAACTAGAGCTACAATGGTTTCAAAACTCCACGTTCCAGTATCCAAAATTTACTGGACTATTTATTAAATAATAATTTTGTTCTCTCTTTAACAAAAAATTCTGATTTTAGCGTGATGCCACTGAACTCAGGAGATGGTGAGCAGTGAAGTGCAGAGGACAAAGGCTCTGCTTTCCAGTGCATCTGAAAAGTTGCCATTCACTTCCTTGACAGCAGATGAAAAAACCCTCCCAAAAATCCCAAACTGAGTAATGAAACACTTTTCTTTTTCCCCCTCCTTTTTCCTTTTACCTCTCAGTCGAATTTTGCATGTAATTCCATCTCCCTGGTGGTTAATAAAGGCCAAAAGACATCTCTAAAGAAAAGTCTGGACCTCAGATGGCTGGATTTGCCTCAAAGTGCTGCAGGCTGTGCCACGACTTCTGTGGATGTGACAGGGTGACAGTGGCAGCCAACCCTGCTTCATCCCAACCTGGAAGAGTCTGGGGCTTTTCTGGGGTGCAGGATTTAAGCCGAGTTTAGGACGGATAAATCCTGCTCTGCCCAAATCCACGAGGAGGTTTGTGAGGGGAATCTGCAAGCTGGACGTGCCCTTTTTTTATGGCAGGGGGAACTTTGTGGTGTCCTGGCCTTGCAGGGAGTTAAGTTCTTGTAGTGTTGGGGTTTCCTGTGCTCTGCTGCCACTGTTTCCTGCAGGAAGTTGTGTACCAGAGCCCTGCTGTTAAAAACACAGGAGATGTTGGGGGGTGTGTGTGTGTTTGTGGGTGGGGAGAGTCACAGGGCTGCTCTGGGATGGGGGTGGTGGACATAAATAAATATAAAACTAAACATTAATGTAAATTTAAATTTAAACATAAATACAATTATAAATTATAACTATAACAAAATATAAATAAACTATAAATATTATACTATAATATAAATAATACAATATATAAAAATATATAACATAATATATATTTTTATAATTACATAGTTTATAATTATATAATATATAATAGGTATTATATATAATAGGTATTATATATAATTTATATATATTTATATATAGTTATATTATTCATATTATATAAATATATAATATAAATATTATATAATATCTATATTATATATAAATATAAATATAAACATTATATATTTATATTATTTATATTATATAAATATATAATATGAATAATATAATATAGATACTATAACTTATATTTATAAATTATGAACATAAATTATAACTATGAGTATAAATTATAACCATAAATATACTTTAACAAAATCTGTTATTCACCACATTTGGCATGAGGGTGTTTCAAGCTGCAGGTGAGCAGCTTCTTGTCCTTTCCCTTCCCTCCAGCCAGCATTTCTGGGTTGCCAGGTTTCTCCTTCCACATTATTTCACCTGAGGAAGAGCACAGTGGATTTTTGGATGTGTGAGAAAGGCTTGAGAAGGGGCAGGGATCCTTTTGTCCCCGTTCTCATTTGAAGAGCTGCCCTGGCTGTTATTTCCCAGCTCCAGGGGAGGATGGGGAGCTGAGGACTCTTTTCCTCATAAAAGGTATCTCCATAACAAAGAGGCTCCCATGGAGAATTTTTAAAGAAAAACTTCCTTGCAAGAGGCTTTTTAAATGTTGGCACTAAATAGCGTCAGCAGAGGGAAATAAAATAAAGTTTTCAGTGGGTTAAGTCCTCTCTCCTTCATTAATCTTTCACTGTCCTCGCCTGGTGCCATTTCAAGAACAAAAACCTTAATTTTACAGTCTTTCTATAAAGCTCTGTTTTGCAAACTCTCTGTATATATTTTTTAAATGAAATAAGCTGGTTTTTCTCTCTTTTGCTTCCGTAACTGTCATACAAAGGAGCAAAAGGAATGGAATTTGAGAGCTCACAGGAATGGTTGTTGGCAGGTCCCAGGACACCTGCAGGGACTGAAGTGTCCCGGGTGGAGCATTGGGATGGCTTTGTTGCACCCTGGTGTGTTATCCACTCTGTAATCACCCAGTGCTTTTCTGGGGATGTTCAGGGAATTCAGGAGTGCTGCTTCTTTGGGTGTCCCCTCAGAGGAACCTTTTAGAGCCTTCCCACCTCAACAGCCTCAGACCATAAAAGGATCCTGGGAAAAAAACCCACCTTTTTCCTTTTTTTTTTTCCCTCTCTTTTTTGGTTTGTTTGGTTGGTTTCCACATAATTTCATTTAAAAATATTTAGTTACTTTAAAATAAAGCCTTTAAAATTGCTGTGTTCCTTTTAGGTTATTGCCACAAGATTTCAGGAGAAAAAATCAAAAGGAATTTTTTAATTTTAAGTCTGATACATTCACAACTAAGCTAAAGTAAACCAAGTGTGAAATCTTCTTTATGCAAAAGAAAAGTGTCAGCATTTGTCCTCGAGCTGTAACTGGCACTAAAAGAGAGAAAAACGAGGGAAATATTTAATGGAACTCATGGCTGCAGCAGAATCCTGTGCCATGAAAGGAACAGTTTTCTCTTTGGTGGAAATTTTTGACATAAATGTCCAAAAGTTCACCTGCATCTACTGCTGAATGTTGGAGTATTTTTAATAGCTGAAAATACAAGGATAGGCCAAGTGCCCCCACAATCCTACAGGAAATGTCAGCAGGGAGACAGCACACAGATAATTGAAGAAAACAAAAATGCTTAAAGCTGTTTAGTACAAGCCAAAAATTGCATTGAAGTTCAGAATTTTTGTTTTCTCTCTCTCAGGATGATTCAAGTAGGTCATGCAAATCTTGGGGGCACTTTTCCCACATCATTTAATAGGAAGTGTCTGTTCTGTGAAGGATGGAGATAATCAGTCTGGAATAAGAGTTTCCTGTGCAGACTGAGATGTGAAATCAGAAGTCACAACACCAATGTTTGAGTAAAAGTTGTATCAGTGAAGCAATTAAATCACAATAATTATTGCAGTTGGGGTTTCCTGCAGTTTTCTCAGTGCTGACACGGCCAACACACCTGAAAGGGGCTTTAAATGTGGATTAGCTCACCCTGCTTTGCACAGCTGTGGGTGCTGAGCTGGTCATGCTGGGATCTCCGAGGGGTAAAAAGGAGATGGGAAACAGGCAGGTGAATTATGGCCACTTCCAAAAAACTCTGCTGTCTCTTTGTCATGATTGTGGTAAAATGCTCATTCCTTAAATTAAGTAATTCCTGAAAAAAATTAATTTGCTTTTTAAGACTTGGTTTTTTTTTTTTTTTTTATTTCTTTCAGTCTGAAAAAGGAGGTTTGTGGAATAAATTTGCCCTCATGTGCTCAGCTGGATTGCTCCCACAGTGCAGGACATTGCACTCTGCGTGCTGAGGGCTTGGTGACAACAGTGACCACGGCTCAGATTGCCCAGGGGACACCAGGAATGATCTGGCTCCTTTGGTATTTACACAAAACCTGCTCTGGGACACTTCCTACGGGTTTCTTAGGGCAGTTCAAAATGTTACAGAGCCAGACCAACCTTGCTGGAGCTGTACCATTTCTGTCTGGAGGGAATTCCTGCTCTGTGAGGTTTGTTTGTGGGGGCTCTGTGTGTTTCCCAAACTGGGTTTGAGGTATCTGTACCATTTCTGTCTGGAGGGAATTCCTGCTCTGTGAGGTTTGTTTGTGGGGGCTCTGTGTGTTTCCCAAACTGGGTTTGAGGTATCTGTACCATTTCTGTCTGGAGGGAATTCCTGCTCTGTGAGGTTTGCTTGTGGTGGCTCTTTGAGTTTCCCACCCTGGGTTTGAGTATCCCTCACGAGAGGTGCTTGGGGAGGAGCAACTGGGAGCATTTTGCTTGTATAAAATGGAATTATTCTCAGCAGAGAAGGGCAGGGGCCTGCTGAGGATGATGATTTCCTGTCTGTGGGGTTTGATTGGGTTGTCAGCTGATTTCCTCAAGCCACTGAGGCAGGGAACACCCCAATCTTCTTCTGGGTTGTACTGGAGCTTTCCAAGCTCTTGATCTTACTCCAGTTGTAACCATTGAGTTTGGCATGGGGTCCAGCCCCTCTCGAACCCCACCACGGCCTGAGATGGGTCCTTGAAAGCTTCTGTCACCTGTTGTTTTGGCTCCTGAGATGGTTCCTCAGGAAGAACTTCCTGAAATTAGGTACAATATTTGAGGGAGCACCTCATAATTATAGCTTGCCCTCTGGGAACTGTCCCAGGAGAGAGTTTTCAGTTTTTTTCCATGGCTCTGTTTTGCAAACTTTCTCTATATTTTGACAGTTTCTGTATATATATGACAGTTTTCTTCTTAGAAATCTGCACACTTTTATCAACTCCTCGTCCTTTTCCACTGCCTTCCTCACATGCTTTGCAGAATTTCTGTTCCCACCACCAGAAAAGCCAACAGCAGAGTAGGAAACACTTCCAGCTCTTACACCGGCAGCTGATATTTTGCTTTTCTCCCCTAGAGCCACAGCTGGGGTCTCTCAGAATGCTTCAGCAGGTCTTGAAAGTTCTCTTCTAGAAGCTTCTTTAGGAGAGGAGATGGAAGGAGGTGTGTGTGGGCTTCACACTGGTGATGTCCTGGGAGCACCTCTGGTGATCTCCCCGGTGTCCCCTGGCACGTCCCAGGCTCTTCCAGCTCTCAGGTGGCTCCAGGACTGTCCCAATCCCCGTGGAATTCACGTGGCAGAACTCTGCTAATGCTGAGCTCACCGGAACCCACTGATCTTCCATGAAGTGAGTGTTGTTAAATCCCTTTTCTCTTAGCATCCTTCCTTTCATCTCTTAAAGCATCCTGCTTCCACCCTTTAATATTGTTACATATTCCAAACCTGTAATTCTTGTTGCTTTCCTCCCTTCCCCTCAAGGCTGCCCTTGCATCAGCACAAGGTGACAATTAACACCTCCAACCCACACTCTTCCTTCCACATGCTACTAAACTGGGACTCCTGGGACTGATCTTCCCAAACCTCAATGTCTGCATCAATGCTGGGACTCGTTATCTTGATTAACACAGGGACAGCAGCTCAGGATGGGATTCCTCTGATTAAATGGGTGCAGGGCCTTAGAGCAGCAGTCCTGGGTGTCTTTGTTTAGGTACAAATTTAGGTATAAATCTCCCATTTATAAGATTTTGCTGAGAAAGCAAACTAAAATTTAGCGTGGCTGCAGAAATGTGAGTTCCTCACAGGGGAAATCACCACAGCCACAGCTTAGCCCTCAGGAATCTGGGCTAAAGGCCACAGAAAGGGGTGCGAGAACTGGAAAAACTCTGTGACAAGGGTAAAACTGTGGGATATTCAGTGTCTGAAGGGAAACCAGGCAGCCTGTGCCTTTGGGGCACCTCAGAGGCCAAACCCGCGAGGGGCAGCGCAGCGGAGCTGGGGAAGGAATTCTCGGAGTTTATCT
Organism: Molothrus ater; assembly: GCF_012460135.2. NCBI lineage: Eukaryota > Metazoa > Chordata > Aves > Passeriformes > Icteridae > Molothrus > Molothrus ater. The sequence goes on from NC_050482.2 coordinate 1,203,890, forward strand.
CTCCTGCCCAGGGGAGCTCACCCCGCTGCTCCCGCTGACAAAAACCAGGGCAGGGCTGGGCTGGGCTGGGCGAGGACCCGCCCGGCCACGGGGACACCACAAAACCAACCCAGGAGAACAAAACAGCGCATCCCGAACATCCCGCTCAGGGCGTGATCTCCCCAAAACCCAGCAGAACAAAACAGCGCATCCCAAACACCCCGCTCAGGGCATGATCTTCCCAAAACCCAGGAGAACAAAACAGCGCACCCCGAACATCCCGCTCAGGGAATCATCTCCCCAAAGCCCAGGAGAACAAAACAGCGCACCCCGAACATCCCGCTCAGGGCGTGATCTCCCCAAAACCCAGCAGAACAAAACAGCGCATCCCGAACATCCCGCTCAGGGCATGATCTTCCCAAAACCCAGGAGAACAAAACAGCGCACCCCGAACATCCCGCTCAGGGAATCATCTCCCCAAAGCCCAGGAGAAGAAAACAGCACATCCCGAACATCCCGCTCAGGGCATGATCTCCCCAAAACCCAGCAGAACAAAACAGCGCACCCTGAACATCCCGCTCAGGGAATGATCTCCCCAAAACCCAGCAGAACAAAACAGTGCATCCCGAACATCCTGCTCAGGGAATCATCTCCCCAAAACCCAGCAGAACAAAACAGTGCATCCCAAACACCCCGCTCAGGGCATGATCTCCCCAAAACCCAGGAGAACAAAACAGTGCATCCCGAACATCCCGCTCAGGGCATGATCTCCCCAAAACCCAGGAGAACAAAACAGCGCATCCCGAACATCGCGTTTGGGGTGCTCAGGGAATCATCTCCACAAAACCCAGCAAAATCCCCCCCCCCCCCAAAAAAACCCATTCTTTTTTTAAAATCAGTTTGCTTAGTTTGCTTTTTTTTTTTTGCCATATTTTTGTTGACAGAATCCACTTTAAAATGCAAATTCCTGGAATATGCCTTTTAAAATAGACGTTTTGGGAAAATCTGTTTAAAATAGTTTGGTGGCAGGTTTTTTGCTATTTTTGTGAAAAAAAAAAATTAAAACGAATTTTTCTTTCCTTGTTTTGGCGGGAAAATACATTTTAAAGTGGAAATTGTGGGGGAAAGCCAGCTCAAAAAGGAAATGTTGTTTCCTTTTTTATTCCTTTTTTCCCTTTTTTTCCCTTTTTTTTTCTTTTTTTCTTTTTTTTTTCCTTTTTTTCCCTTTTTTTCCTTTTTTTTCCTTTTTTTTCCCTTTTTTTTCCTTTTTTCCCCATTTTTTTCCTTTTTTTTGTGGAAAAAATACAGTTTAAAACAGGGGGGTTTTTTTGTTTGGTTTGGTTTTTTTGTTTTGTTTTATTTGGTTTTGTGTTTTGAATTTTTTTCTAAGATACAGTACAAAAGGAAAATTATCAGGTGCTCCAGCAACCACTGCAGAAAAAAACAATTGAAAAAAAAAATCCTGGCCGTTGTGTGGGGATGGGAAGGCACTGCCTTCCTCCCAACAGGTTCCTGCCTCATTTCTCCTTTCTTCAGTCTGATCTTTGTCTCCTCATTAATGCTTTGAATGATGAGATGCTTTGAGTTCCTTCCCACTCAAACCATTCTGTGGTGAACTTGATCAAAGTATATCCACATTTATATATATATAAATAAATATATATATATATATAAATATATATATATATTTGAAAATAAGAAGTGAAAAGAAGCTGAAAATATCTGAGGAGTGCCTGCAAAAGGGGAGAACTTTAAGGATCTAAATTGAAGAGAGGGAATATTCCGATGAAAGAGCAGAAATGTGCATTTGCAGAGCCCTGCCAGGCGCTGGGAGATGCTGCAGGAATCCCAAACGCCCCCAGCAGCAGCTCCCCAGAACAATTCCAGATTTTGGGGGTTACAATCCCTAACAGAGGGATGGTTCCACGTTCAGCCTTGGTTTTGGCTGGCTCCAGAGAAGCCGTGGAAGGCAGAGCCCGGCCAAGGCTGGGCTTAAACTTAAACCCACTGCACCACCAAAATTCTCCCTGGATGTGGGGAAAACCATCCTGGCTCTTGATGAGCTGAGCAAAGAGAGCTCAGAGCACATTCCCGAGCAAGTCCTGCTGCAAGGACGCACTTTAGAGTGGGGAATGGATTTGTAGCTTTTAAAACACCTCTCAATTGCCCCATCTGTGGGTCAAGAGAAAGGTTATGTCCACCACCTTAAGGAAAGCAGTGGATGCTGTTTTCTTTTCAATCTGGCAAAGAGGGAGAGAAGAAGAAGGCCAAGGAGCTGCAGCTGTGTTCTGTCCCCTCCCATCTGTGAGAAATGTATTGTGAATGTCTGAAAAATGCTGTTTGTGGTCTCTCAGAGTCAGTGGTTTTTTCACTTTTTTCAGGTTGTCCAAGAGGTTGTGGACTCCACATCCCTGGAAGTGTCCAAAGCCAGGCTGGAGGAATCTGGGATAATGGGAAGTGTCTCTGCCCATGGCAGGGGGCGGAACTGGATGATCCTTAAATTCCCTTCCACAATTCTGTGCTTTTCACTTCCCAGACCCAGGAATGGGGACATTTAAACCCTTCCCATCATCACAGGACTCTGGAATAATGGGAAGTGTCTCTGCCCGTGGCAGGGGTTGGAGCTGGATGATTCTTAAATTCCCTTCCAAGCAAGCCCCTTCCACAATTCTGTGATTTTCCTGTGCTTTTCCCTTCCCAGACCCAGGAATGGGGACATTTAAACCCTTCCCATCATCACAGGACTCTGGGATAATGGGAAGTGTCTCTGCCCATGGCAGGGGTTGGAGCTGGATCATCCTTAAATTCCCTTCCACATTTCTGTGATTTTCCCTTCCCAAACCCAGGAATGGGGACGTTTAAACCTTTCCCCACAGTTATTTCTCCCCAGGCTTTCCCTGACCACGGAATTTGGCATTTCCTGACCAGGCTCCAGCATTCCCATGGCTCCCTTCCTTCTGCTGCCACATTTACATTCCCAGTTAAGTTCTTTTCCCACCTTCTAGACGTGGGATTATGGCCCACCACATCTTGGATTTCCAGAACTCAGACAGGTGTGTGCTGGTGCTCAGTTTTCCAAAGAGAAAGGGTTGGTTTGTTCCCAAGGAAATTTCCCTTTTGTACTGTATCTTAGAAAAAATATAATTTTTATTTTTTAATTCTGGTTTAAACTGTATTTTTTCCACCAAAAAAATAAGCGAAACATTTCCATTTTTAACTGGCTTTATCCCCCCACAATTTCCACTTTAAAATGGATATTTTTCTGCCAAAACAAGGAGAAAAATCAATTTTAAATATCATTTTTTTCCCCACAAAAAAAGAGACCACACGTGCCAGCACTCGGCAGGCACAGACTCGGGGCTTTTGGGCACTTTCACAATCCCATGTCTGCACGAGCCCATTCCAAAGCCATCAGCAACACCTTGGAAAGATGCCCTGGATGGGAGATCCCCACCCAGCCTGCTGCCCGAGGCAGGAGCAGCTGCACCTGCAGCATTCCCCAGCCTGCTGTGTCCAACCTGCTCCCAAAACCTCAAACGCGGGTCAGTTGTCACATCCTGCCCCTGGGCATTCTCCTGCTGCCTCACCTAAACCCGCATTTCTCCAGGACCTTCCTCCTACAGGGATCCCACATCCCATAGAATCTCTATTTATCCACCTAGAGATATAGATATAGAAATATATAGGTAGATATATAGAGGGATATAAATAAGTAGAGTATATAATAAATATATTAATTATAATATTACATTATATATAACCATATATATCTATATAACCATACACATATATATGTGTATATATATATATAATTATATATATATATACACACATATATATGTGTATATATATATATGTGTATATATATATGTGTATATATATATATGTGTATATATATATGTGTATATATATATATATATATATGTGGGTATATATATATATATATATATGTATATATATATATATATATGTATATATATATAGGGTGATTAATTTAAATCCCAAGGAATTTTTTGACCCACCAGAGCACAGAGCATGGAATAAACACAAATTGTCTCTAAAAGAAGGGACATCCCTGAAAATATTTTGCTTCTCATGCTGCTCTTAAACAACTCCTGGGAACTCTTCTTGTGCCTGTCCCTGTCGTGTTTTCCATGTCATTCCTAAGGAAAAAAGAAATCCATTATCTTCAGGGAATTAGGTATCAAGTTCTACCTCAAGAGTCAAAAATCCCACAGATTTACACCCATTTTTATTATTTCCCTCAGCTCCTTTCCTCTCTGTGTTTCAAATCCTTTATTTTTTAGCTCCCTAAACCATGGAATTGTTTATATTGGCCTTTAATATTATTAAGTCCCACTGACAGTCCACTGAGGTGAATTTTGAGTTCCACAGAAAACGGAAACAATTTGTATTTTTAACTGGTTTTTTCCACAGAAAACGTGGGAAATAAATTTAAAAATGGAATTTCCCACAAAAATGGGAAAAATGTAGATTTTTAACACTGGTTCTCCCACAAAAAAGGAGAAATTTCCCTTTCGTGCTGTATCTTAAATAAAAATATAAATAAACAGTTCTAAACTGTATTTTTTTCCACCAAAAAAATAAGGGAAACATTTCCATTTTGAACTACCTTTTTTCCACAATTTCCACTTTAAAATAGATTTTTCCGCCAAAACAATGAAAGAAAAATCCATTTTAATTTTTTTTTTTCACCAAAAAAAAAGCAAAAAATTCTGCACCAAATGATTTTGGACAGATTTTTTTCAAAATGTCTATTTTAAAAGGTATTTTCCAAGAATTTACATTTTAAACTGGATTTTTCCACCAAAATTATGGCCAAAAAAAATATCTATTTTAAACTGATTTTTTCGCAACTCTCATTTTAAACTGGGTTTCCCCACCAAAAATATGGGGAAAATAATAAATTTTAAACTGATTTTTCCACAACTCCCATTTTAATCTGGATTTGTCCACTAAAAACATGCGAAATAATTTTTTATTTTAAAATGTTTTTTCCGCAACTTCCATTTTAAACTGGATTTGTCCACTAAAAACATGCATAAAAAATATTTATTTTAAAATGCTTTTTTTGCAACTTCCATTTTAAACTGGATTTGTCGACCAAAAACATGACCAAAAAATTGTATTTTAAACTGATTTTTTAGCAACTCTCATCTTTAAACTGGATGTTCTCACCAAAAATATGAAAAAGAGCCTATTTTAAAATGATTTTTCTGTAACTTCCATTTAAACTGGCCTTTCCCACCATATATATGTCCAAAATAAATCTATTTCCGACCGCGTTCCCCTGGATTTCCACTCCAACCCCGGTTTCAGCCCCGCCGCGGCCCCGCGTCCCTCAGCGCCCCTGAGGCGGGAACGGCCGCGACCTCCCCAACATGGCGCCGACCTCCCGCCCATGGCCGCCCCCGCCGCCCTCGCCCTCCCCAAGATGGCGGCGGCGCGGCGCTATGACGCCATACGTCCCGCTCCCCCCCTCTCGCTGTCCCCGGCCTCCTCCGCCGCCGCCGCCGCCGCCGGTCCCCGCCTCCCGCGCTCGCCACCGCGGCGGCCGAGGGCGACTCGCGCCGCCGCCCCGCTCGCCCGCCGCCCGCCCTCCGCCCGCCGCGGCCCCGCGGCGCGGGCCCGCCGCAGCGCAGCCGCTCTGAGGTGAGCGTCCTACCGCGCAATCTCCTCCAGCCCCGGCGCAGCCGCACCAACGCGGGGCCCCCGCCGCCCGCACCCGCTCCCCCGGCGGCCGCGACCGCCCGGCCGCGCCGGGCCCGCGGGGCCGCCCCGGGGCCGGGGCAGCGCGGGGGGGCCGGGACGGGCGGCGCGGGCAGCGGCCACGGGAGCGAGGGCCGGGGGGCGGCGGGTGCGGGGAGGCCTCGGAGCTCCCGCCCGGGCTGAGCCGGGCCCGGCCGGCCGGGGAAGTTGGGCCGCGGCCGCAGACATTGGCGGGGCTTTTGCTTCGCCCTTTTCCCTGCTGTTCTCGGAGCCCCTTCTTGCCTGCTTTTGGCCCTCACCACCTTTTTTTTTTTAACCCATTATCCCTCCTTTTTTTTCCTCCTTCACCCTCCCCCTTTTTTTTTCTTCACCCCCCCTTTTTTTGCCTTCACCCACTTTTTTTGTATTCACCCCCACTTTTTTGCTTTCACCCCCATTTTTTTACTCTTCACCCCCCTTCTGTTTTCTTTTAACCCCCCCCTTTTTTTGCTTGTTGCCCACTCTTTTTTTTTCCCTTCACACCCCCATTTTTTCCCCTCACCCTCATTTTTTCCCTTCATCTCCCCTTTCTCCCCCATAATCAATTCGTTTGTAAAAGGCCTTAGAGATAAATGAGTGCAACCTTGATAAAGTTCCTCTCCATGCCCCCTTTCATTCCTCCCTTCATCTTTGGTGTTTTTTCCCCTTCACCTCCTATTTCTTGCCCCAGAATCACAGAACCAGTTAAGTTGGAAAAGACCTCTGAGCTCATTGATGAAGTTCCCCTTCATTCTCCCTTTCCCCCCCTTTTTTTTCCTCTCATTCCTCTTTTTCCCCTTTTACCCCCCCTTTCTCCCTCCCCTTTATTTTTCTTTACATTTTGCACATGTATAATTTTCCTCCCTCTGTACAGGAGGTTGGGAGCGACTTGAAACGTGTTAATCACTCACCTCCCCTCCATTAATATACCCAAAAAAGGGCTGTAAATTGCCTATAAAAAGGGGTGTAACTGGCTGTATATAAACATACCCAGAAAAGGGCTCTAAAACATCTGGCTCAGCACAGACCTGGCTGTGACTGAGGTGCTCAGGCCCTTTTTAGTGTAAATAATAATTAAGGGACAGAAATAATTCAGCTCAAGACTTCCTACATTTGAGGTTACCAAGTCTAAGCTTTCTTTCAGCTGCAGATGATTTTTGTTGTGTGGGGAGATGTTTTCTCTGTTCGAGTTTGGGTACTCTGCTTTATGTTTTTATTATTTTTCTCTCCTTCACTGGACTGTTATTTCCTGAATTTGGGATTTTTAATCCCTTAGGCAGGGCCTGGCTGTTGTGGTTTTGTTTCTAAGCCTTGTTGGTCTCTGAGCACAGTTTTAGACCCTCTTCCCACATCCTGAGAGGATTCCCAATGTGAACTCATCCTTTCTTCTCCTTCAGCCACATCACAATTGCTCCTTTCCAAATCCTCTCACAGTGATCTTTCATTTCCCAAATATTGAGGAAATGGGTGAGAGAATTGTTCATCTTTTTAATTGAAATTTTTGTGCTGGTGGTAAAACTGGGATCAATGATTTATTTTTTTCTCTTGAGGGTGAAAGAGGAAGTGCACGATGATGATGATGATGATGATGGTACTTGTGGGAAGCTGAGGATTGTAACAACCGAATTTTTCTGGGTTTTAACCTTGCCCATCCATCCCTGGAAATGTCCAAGGCCGGGTTGGATGGGGCTTGGAGCAACCTGGGCTGGTGGGAAAATGGGATGGGATTTATGGTCCCCTCCAACCCAAACCATTCCATGATTCCACCGAGTGTCACAGTGCAGGGTTCATTTAAATCCTCTCTTGTTCCTCTGTAGTTTCTTGGAGTGTTTTTGGTGTTTTGCAGAGCATCTCAGCTGGTTTTTGTGGAGTTTTGTTGCATCCTGGTTGTTTTCCATGAGCCTCGCATCATTTTTGTGAGGTTTGCTGATGAGCTCTTGTGCACAGGCCATAAACACAGCGAGCTGGGAGCCCTCAGCCTCATCCCTGCAGGTTTTGTGCAGGTCCTGGAATATTTTAGGATTTAGGAAATGTGGGGTCTGACAGAGGAGCCTTGGCCACCCCATTCCAGAGGTTAAATGAAACCATCCTGGAAAAGCCAGCCCTGCCAGTGAGAGTCCTTGGTGTGGGTGGGAGGTTGCACCTCTGTGCTGCTCCGTCAGGAAAATGGGAAATTTGGGGGATTAAGCCCAGGGAGGTGGTGGAATCCCCATCCCTGGCATTGTTCAGTTTGGCCCCTGAAGCTGAGGTTTGGTGGTGAACACGGCAGGGTTGAGTTGAAGGTTGAACTCGATGCTCTCAGAGGGCTTTCCCAACTTCAGTCCATGATTCCATGGAAAGGCCTCTTCGCTCCCAAGGGAGCTTGGCCACTGTGGGGTTTGTCCTGCCATTAAATTCCTGCCATTAATTGGCTGGAATTCCCTGGACAGAAGCCTGGTCAGCTGCTCTGATGTCCACCTGCAGCCCACAGGTGTCTTGGTGTGAGGGATTCTTCCCATGCTGGGGTTTCGTCACTTTTCTGTCTCTCAGGAGCCTGGATCACCTTTTTTTCAGCCTTAAACCAGGAGATTTAACTTCTGGCAAGCTCAGGCCTGGAATATTTCAGTCCTGTAGGGGAAACCAAGGAACCCCGAGAGAGAGAAGGAGCCCAGACTGGGAGCACTGGGGCCACTCTTGGTGTCCATCTCCCTTCTAGGGTGGTCATGTCCAACTTCTGCCATGTGCATGCACAAGCTCTGGGAATGTTTCCATTGCTTTTCCAAAGGAGGGAGGTTTCCATGCAGATTCTCTCTCTTGAAGGGTTTGGGAATTATTATTTTTTATGCATTACCTTTCTCTGATGTGGGAAGTTGTCCTCCAGGAAGGCAGCAGGGCACAGTGAACTCTGCTGTGCTCCTGAATCCCTTTTACCAAGAAAATTTAGTCCACCCTTTTCTACATAAGAACATTTTGTGCTGTCAGTAGGAGTGGTGGGGTTGTGTTGATGATTTTCAGTGCAGGGAGTTCTGTGAAATTCAGCCTTGGACTTTATCTTCCTTAGGCTGCTTCTGAAGTTGATCTGTGGGAAAAAACCACACAGTTCAGATATTTTGTGTTACCCATTACCCAGTGCCCAAGATGTTTAATAAAATCATTTTAAACCACTTTTTTGGGAGGTTTTAAAATAACTTCTGATGCACAGTGGGGATTTTACTGGTACTGTTGAGTGCCCCACTACCCTCTGCGGAAAGAACCTTTTCCAAAATGTGGCTTAAACCCCCTGACACAGCTCCAGCCATTCCCTTGGATGAAGTGGAACCCTGTCCCTGTGTGTGTTTAAAGGGGATCCATCCTCTTAGGGTTTGGAGTTCAGCTTTTTGTTAGGTCATTTTAATGCTTTCCCACACCCCTGCCCTGATCCATTTCTCGCTTATTTTAGTGATTAAATTTGTGTGTCTGCCCTCATGGATCTCTTCATCAGCTCATTTTGCCTGTGAATCCAGACCAGGTGAATAAATCCTGGCAAAGTCCCTGTGGTTTCCAAATATTGCAAATTACAGAACTCAGAACATCATTGGTGTCTTTTATCTCTTCAAACTAAAGCTGCCCCCAGAAGCCCTCACCACGTCCCAGCCTAAAGGCTGCAGTGCAGTGTGAGAAAAGCTTTAAGGTCCAGAACTGTGCAGGGCTTTGTGCCAGGGATGAGGAGCCTCTCACCTGTCCAGGTAAACCTGCAGCATCCAGGAGCTTCCAGCTTTGGGGAATTCAGCTTTGTTCTGTGCCCACTGCAGCAGTTGCAGTAGGGTTCAATATTTGTGGATTCCCCAATTCTGGTCTTTCTGCTTTTTTTTTTCCCCCCAAAACTGGTGGGGCTGCTCCAGTTGCCAGGTGGACAGTGGGGCTGGCTGGGATGTGTCCAGTTTCTGGGAAACCTCAGAGCCTGTTATCCTTTGGGAATGTCACAGCTGCAGCCAGGAGCTGTCCCTGCGTTTCACCAGAGTCTGAGAGGTTTTTCCCAGGATTTTGGAGCTCAGGCTGCGTTCCAGTTTTTTGGGAAGGACTCTGAGGCTGCTCTGGGTTTGCTGTGGATGAGTTGCTTGCCAGACTCCGAGAAGGAATCCAAGAAGAAGTCCAGGAGGGAATCCCTTGCTCTGCCAGATGGAGCCCAGGGAGCTGCAGGCTGTGTTTGGTGCAGCTCACAGCTTGTCCTGATCCACGCTGACATTTTCATGTCAATGAAATTCCACCTTGGTTTTTCCCTCCTGGAAAAAAAGACGTGGCTGTACAAAACCCCTTTGGACACTCGGGATGGCAGGTGGATTCCATCTCAGTAGGACTGGGAATTCCAGTGTCTCCTTCCTGATTTCCACCCTTTCTCAGGGACTGCTGCTTTTGCCAGGGAGTGTAGCCTGGTTTTGTGCTGGAGGATGGCAGCAGGAGTCTCCTTAGTTTAGAGCATTATTTTTGTTGTTATTTTTGTTTGGCAGATGTGTGAATTGTTTGTGTGCTGCCTGTGGTGCCTATAAATAATAAATGGGTTGCTCAGATCCTGCAGTGACTCGGAGGGAAACTCAACTTTTTCAGCCCTACAAAATTCACCTGACCTCAAATACAGAAGGAAAAAACCCATGAAAGTGTATTTTCACTCACAGACCACGTTTGGTTGTGTTCAGTGTGACCAAGGAAGCCAATCCAGAAGTAACTGAGTCCCTCCCACTGTTCATTACATAACCATCTAATTAAAGGAATCAGACAGGGATGACTTGGAAAACTCCATACTCTGGGTCAAAAATACTTGCAAAGCCACAGCCCAGAGTGCCCATGTTTTATTTATGCTGAGGAGTGCTGTGTAAATGAAGAAGTTTATTCTTGGTGTCAGCCTTTAGAGTCTCCTGCTGCTTCTGCAGCCGCTTCCTTGGGCACCAGGAAAATCCTTTAACTCCTGATTTCCCTTTGGGAGGAGAAGGGACTCCAACAGTGCTGCTCCCTTCCCTCCCTAGAAGGAGCTGGTGGATTCAGAGCTCTTCTTGTGGTTGCTTTGAGTTGAAAGTTGGGTTATTTTCAGGCTTATGAATTCTGCATCGTAAGCATTCCCATGGATTTAGGGGTAAATCGGTGAATTTGGTGCCTTGCTCCAGAAAGAAACAGTGAATTTCCCTGGGAATGGTTGGAATACTTCAGCCCTGATAATCTGAAGCGTGTGTAGATGGAGGTAGTGGTGGAAGAAGATCTGAAGGACAAAATGTGGCAGCAAATAAAAATCCACAGTCCATTTTCAGCAGGTGGAGCGTGGGGTTGTGGCAGGAGCTGTGTGTGGAATTCCCCCAGGATTTGCATACTGTGCTCAAGGCAGGAAAAGCTTTAGCCACAGGGTTAGGGTGGCTCAGGGCTGGAATTGCAGGGTGGCTCAGTTCTGGGTGCTCTCTGTGGGTCTGCAGAGTCCCCCCTGCCCGTGTGGCACCGAGGGGACACGGAGAGCGCAGCGCCCGGCCTGTTCAACAGGCTCTGTCAGCGTGGAGAGGCAAACCTGGGACCAGCATTTAAACCCAGCTTGGAGGTGCTTCCCACCTGAAAGGCTGGCAGGCAAAAATCTCTCTGGTGTGGTTGGGCTGGAAACGCAGGGTTTTTTTCCCCTCCAGAAAACACAAATGTTGGAGGTGCAGAATGTGAGGCTGCGAGTGTGACTGAGGTGGGATTTTCTCCTGGGATTTTCTCACGTACCTGCTGTGTTTGCACAGGGTCAGTTTCCCTTTCTGGGGTCGTGGAGTCATCATGGAATTGTGGAATGGGTTGGGCTGGAAGGACCTTACAGCTCATCTTGTGCCATGGCAGGGACACCTCCCAGTGTCCCAGGCTGCTCCAGCCCCAGTGTCCAGCCTGGCCTGGGGCACTGCCAGGGATGCAGGGGCAGCCCCAGCTGCTCTGGCAATCCCAGCCCAGCCAGGAATTCCTCATTGCCAAGATCCCATCCCTGGCTGCCCTCTGGCACTGGGAGCCATTCCCTGGGTGCTGTCCCTGCAGGCCTTGGCCCCAGCCCCTCTGCAGCTCTCCTGGAGCCCCTGGAATGTGCTGGAAGCTCTCCCTGGAGCCTTCTCTAGGCTGGGCACCCCCAGCTCTCCCAGCCTGGATCCCTGGGAACTGAGGGGCTCCAGCCCTGCAGCAGCTCCGGGGCCTCCTGTAGATTTGCTCCAGCAGCTCCATGTCCTTATGTTCATGAGTTCCCAGTGGATTTTCTGGGGAGTTTTTCCTCCTCAAGTGCGTATTTTGCAGGGCAGCCAAGCAGACGTGTTCTTGAACCACTTGAACTTAAAGAAGGGGTGGCCAGGCTGCCATTTTGGTGGAAGTTTGATAATTAAACGTGCTTGGGACTGTACTGTCTGTTCTCACCACGTGCTGATCTTGACTTAATGCCTTGTGAGGACTGAGTCCTTAAGGTGACCCATCGTCATTTTGGGCACCACCATAGAAAAAAGGTACAAAGGTATTAGAGAGTGTCCAAAGGAGGGACACAGGGATGAGGAAGGGGCTGAGGGGCAGCTGAGGGGCCTTGGTTTGTCCAGCCTGGAGGAGAGGAGGCTGAGGGGAGACTCACTGGGAGCTGCAGCTTCCTCAGGAGGGGCAGCTCTGGTCTCTGCCCTGTGTGACCAGGGACAGGATCTGAGGAAATGGTTTTAAGCTGTGTCAGGGGAGGGTCAGGTTGGATATCAGGCTGGGTATCAGATAGATAGATAGATAGATAGATAGATAGATAGATAGATAGATAGATAGATAGATAGATCATATATATATCAGCTCTGGCACAGCCTTGAGGCTCCAGAGCTCCAGGAGAATTTGGACAGTGCTGCCAGGCACAGAGTGGGACTGGGGTCTCTGTGCAGGGTCAGGAGTTGGATGGATGTTCTGTTCCCGTGGATCCTGTCCAACTGAGGATATTCCCAGATGGAGCCAAGGCTGGACAGAGCTCGTCCATGCTGGGCACGTGGTGATCCTTCCCACCCCGGAGCCTCCACAGCATCTCTGTCCCCTCCCTGTTGCTCAAACCTTTCTGTGTCACCCATTCTCTCTTCCTGTGGTAGTCCAGCATAACCACTAATCCTCTCTCTCCACGAAAGAGGATTAAAATGGGCACATTTGCACCTTACAGCGGCCAGGCAGGGCCATGCTCTGTCTTTTCCAGCAGTAATCCCAAGGGCTGCACCTCTGTGCCCAGCCAGGAATGCTTCAGCCAGCACCAAACAGCAGCCTGTGCTCGTTGGGTGAGGAAGAATCCTTAAAAGACAACTTCTGGCTGTTAATTAAAAGAGCTGAATTGACTAAAGATGAGTAACTCGCTTCACGCTGTTAGAACGACTCCTGGGTTCTGCAGGTCTGAGGAAAATAGGTTAAAATTGGGATTTCTGTGTGGCTCTTTGAATAAAATGCAAGAGTTATAAAGTATTACCTCAGAGAGTGGCATTTATCATGTCCTGGTTCCTAAACCTGTGGCAGACCACGCATCCTGCAAAAAGATTTGAGGGGAAAAAGGTGCTACTGGTGGGTACTGGTGAGGGGGAGTCACCCCAAATGCTGCCTGTGAAGCCTGCAGAGCCTGGGGCAGGCACGGGAATGCCAAATGAGAATTCCATCCAGAGGTTCACGGTTCTGGGTGCAGTTTCACTGCCAGGTTTGGGTTTCACTCGGCTGCCACAGCCTGGGATGCGGTGGTGCCCTTCCCGTGGGTTTCCAAATGGGAATTGTGCCCTTTTCTTTCTTGGACTCTTCCTGGGGAGGGCTGATTCCACTGGGATGTCGTTTCTTGGTGCCAAAGCTTGAGAAGAGTCTTCAAGGGCAATCCACCTCATCTTTGTGTTTACCCCGTGGCTTCCTGCTGGTGTTCGGTGCTAAATATATGAAATTTAGCTGCAAAAAGGGCCCATTGCAAGTCCCATTGTCCCTGATGGCAGCTCTCAGCAGCACGTAGGAGCCATTATCCTAATAAATACCTGTGAAATCCTGTTGGTTTCTTTTCCAGAGCTGCCACAGTGAAAGTTTTTCCCCTGCAGGGGGATTTCTTTGCTCTTTGATGTGAGATTGTGACAAAGAGAGCGCGTTAATAGAAGGAATTTTGGCTTTGTTTGCTAGAATTCATTTGATTTCAGGGCTTTTCACGCCGAGACCAGGAGCATTGGGTTTTTGGTATTTTTTGTACCCCGTGCTAATTAAAAGGATCATTTTACTAATGTTATGCCACAGGAGGACGCTGTGGAACGAGAGCTGGATCCTGGTGTTGCTCGAGTCACCGTATCTGTGCCGAGCACGTAAATGAGATGTTCACTTCAATCTTGATAGGAAGGGAAAAAACTGGAGTGTCTTATCTTGCTTTGTGCCTGGTATCAGCCGTGCTGCTGACAGGAGTCAGTGTCTCCAGTCCCGGAGAGTCTTTCCCATCCAAAACCTTGAGCAGCTTCTGGACGGGCAGGTGCTCCACTGGAGGGAAAAAAAAAACAAACAGTTTTTTAGCAGGTTGTGGTGTTGGCTTCAAAGTTTTCCTCATGAACAAGAGAGCTTTTTTTTTTTTTTTTTTCCCTTGGAAAATGGGATTTTGGTATTTAAATGCGCGTTTTCAATGAGTTGTGGCAATCAGTGAGATATTAATCGAGCTTATCCCGGTGAATGGTGGTGTTTGCTTATCAGACCCGCAGGGGTGATTCCCTCTAGGCGCAGTTTTATACAGGAGAGGTGTCAAGTTCACCCTAAATAGGAATTAATGAACGATACTTACCCAGTGAGAGATGCCAATGCAATGTGGAAATCAAGGAAAGAGCTGCATCTGTGTGACTGGGAGTCTGGAATCACCTGCTGGGGACACCTGGACGCCCTCTCTCTCCTGTCCCCGTGGAGAAAAGAGCAGGAGAAGCTCTGGGACTGGCGTGGCGGTGGTTGATTGGTGGGAGTGGGGGCTGGTGCTGTTGGAATTGGCTGGCACAGAGCTCCTGGTTTCTCCTGGAAGTGCTTTCTTCACCAGCACTCTCAGGAGATGCCGGGAGGGAGCTCCACGCCCCGGCTCGGAGGTGGATGAGATGCCAGGTTGGCCCAGATGGAGGAGAAACCGAGCCAGGACAACACCAGGAGTGGCCATTCCTCCTTTTTAAAGGTTGCCCTCTAATCCTCCCCTCAGCTGGAGCAGCCCCTCTGAGCCAGACCATGCCAGGAACCACCAAACCCAGCTCGTGTCTGGCCATTCTCATGGAGGGAAGACACAAATCTCTCTGACCACTGATTTCAATCTCATCTCCTGGTAAAAATCATGGAATACATCCCTGGGTTTGTGTTTGTTCTCAGAGGAGGTTGGCTCTCTGTGGTTGTGACCATCAAAATGTGATGTAGCAGAAATCTGCAGGTGCTAAACCAGGATGTGCCTGCTCTCCTGAAAAACTGCATAGAGGGTCTTGTGCCAGAACAGGAAAAGCAGGACTGGACAATTTCAAAGGTCTAATTCCACTCCAACAGGGTTTGATTTTATTAGGAAATGGCCAGTGATTGATTTCCTGCTAAGATCAGTTTTCACTTAGTAATTATCCCAGGCTGCCTCTGCGGGGAAATCGGAGTTTATCGAGATGCACAGCCAGAAGTGTGGAAGAGCTTTTTAAAGAACACATTCCTGAGCACTCAGTGCAGGGGAAGTGCTTTCCAACCTGATTGAATCCACCGAGTGTGACCCAGTTGAAAAATCTCCCTCACATCACGTCAGCCCAGCTCATCAAAGGTGCTTTGGATCCCTCCCCGTCACGAGCTGCCAGCCGTGCCCGTGGTGCTGTGGCAGGGAGGAGGAAGAGGAGTGGCAGCCACAAACTGTTGGTAGATCTTGAAATAAAATGGAAGTGGGGTCTTCCTTACCCTCCTGGGAGTGAGGAAGCAGCTCAGCAGGAGCAGGGAAGTCCTGGGTGCCACCAGCAGCATCTTGGGAAACTGCTCCAGCCTTGTTCTGTGGCTCGTGGAGATGAAGCAGCAGTTAGTGGGGAATCTCCCTCCCAGCAAAGGGAAGGGGAACAGCAAACAGTGGCCAGAACCTGATTTAGGGGGTGATTTCCTACAGAGAAGGAAAGGGTGACCTTCCCCAATGTCCCTTTCATGGTTGTATCCTAGGAGGGATCCTCTCATGAGAGGACAGAGCAAGCAGGTCTCTCAAAAGCTCCACAGAATTCCTATTTTGCTTCCTTTCAAAGTTATTTAAACCACCAAAGAAACGAGACCCAGTGATTCTTTTTATTTATTGCTGATCTGAGCAGGGTTTCAAATTAATGAGGTGTGGGCTGAGTTGGTAAAAATGGCATCATGATTTAACATTGCAGAGGATAAATGCTCATCTCCAGCTTCAGTCTGTCTCAGTCGTGTCTCCTGCAGCATCTGAAGCAAAACCTCTTCAGTGGGATAAAGGTTTAAAATCATTCCAGGCCCTGCCTGTGTAAGGGAGTTTTTCCATGGTGCTGCTGTTTCTCGTGATTTTTTCTGGTGTGGGATTTTCATTTTGGACTCAGTTTTAAGCACCCTTTAAGCTGTATGGTGATGGTAGAGGATGGTGTCTGTGGGGGTTTTATGGGCTGAGTTGTGACTTGTTAGAATCACACCACAGAGACCTTCATTTCAATCCACGTGGGTTTAAATGTGGTGTGGAATTTATGGGGTTTGCAACCAGTTCCTGTTGTTTTCTGGTGGTTTGAGTGGGGCAGCTCTGCTGTTTCCTCCTGCCTCTGGTGTTCCTCCAGTGATGCTGTCAGCGGCCACTGGTCAGGGCTGACAGGACACCAAGGGAACCCCTTACACACTCATGAAGCAGCTGCACTGTGTGGTGAGAGGGACTTTATCCTCATATTTTTCTATAAACACTTTAAATGACTTTAAAACAAACTACTGGCTGTCATCCAAGCCTTCTGGACTAAGGAGGTGTCCAGAAATGTCCTTGCAGTCACCGCTGTGTCATTAGGCTGTCCCTCCTCCTGAAACTGCTCTGGTTTTGGGAGAACACCAGGGATCACCCTTCCTTTCCCGGGGTGGGGAATGCTCCTCTCTAAAGGATGAAGGGAACAGCTTTCCTTTCATCCCTGTGCCCAGATCCCTGCCCCAATCCAGGCCCCATCCTTTGCATGTGTCACAGGGGTGCTTGGCTGGCCCAGCTTGGTGACACCTTCACCTGCCAGCCAAGGTGGTGGCCCACAAAGCCTGGCTGTGGTCAGGAATCCTTTGGGAATAATTTGAATACGGGAATGGCTCCCCAAGGTTTCAGTGTTGGTGACATTAGGTGTAGGCTGCCTTGAGTGCAAGGTTTAGTTCCAGTGGTTTCATTTGTTGTCTTGGGGTCTTGTCTCCTGACTTTAAAGTCACTGTGCTCTATCAGTCATGTTCTGATCACATCTTCCCATGGGTTTTTTAAATTTTAATAGTCAGAAAAGCAGCAATGTCCCCTTTCAGGAAAAGCTCAGTGTCTTGGGAAATCTGTTAAGCTGGTCCATAAGGATTTACTTGAGATATTTTTTCCCACCCATTTTTCTGTGGTGATGGCAGTGTGAGTTTCATGGCAGGAGTTTTAGGCTGGTTGTTCCTCCACCAGGAGTTTTCAGTTTGTCTCAATGTACAGATATTATTTTCCTACCCATTTTTCTGTGGTGATGGCAGTGTGAGTTTCATGGCAGGAGTTTAAGGCTGATTGTTTCTCCACCAGAAGTTTTCAGTTTGTCTCAATTTGCACCTCGAAGTCTCAGTCCCTTCCTTGCTGGCACTGTTTGAACTCCTGCTATTTTTGGATGGTTCTAATATTACAACCCAAGTTGTAAACAGGGTTGGACAACAGCAACATCAGACTCCAGCAGCTTTTTTTGGGAGGATTGGGAGTCTGAAGCTGGTTTGGCTTTAGCTGTAGCCTCAGTAGGTTTGTGACAGTCTCACAACAGCAATTCTGCTGTCCCTCAGGCTGGAATATTCCAACCCTTCCCCAGCACTGCCGATCCCATCCCTAACCATGTCCCCAGGGTCTGTTAAATCCCTTCAGGGATGGGGGTCCAGCACTTCCCTGTTCCACTGGCAATCCCTTTGGAGAAGAAATGTTCCCTAAAATCCCATCTAAACTTCCCCAGCACAACTTGAACCCATTTCCTCTTATCCTGTGGCTTGGGAGAAGAGACCAACTCCCACCTGGCTGCAACCTCCTTTTTGTTTGGTCAAAATACCCCTCTTGACAAAATGGTTTGGGTTCCTGTGTCTCAGTGACCCCTCATGGCATTCTGTGATCTGTGTAAGTCAGGAGCTGTAATTCCATGACTGTTCTTACCAGGTCAGAACCTTTTTTTAAATTTATTTTCTTATTCCCTGCAGCTGGTCACCTCTTTCTGCTCTTTGCCCTGAGCAGGAGCAGATTCCCTTTGGGGAATCTCTTTTTGAGGGTTGAGGTTCTAATTCTCCTGTTGGAAAATCTCTTAGGGATGTGCCTTTTCTTTGCCACAAACGTACAGCAGGCACAGACTGAAAATATCCCTGCACCTCCCATCCTGGTCCTTCTGCCCAGATCTGTGCTCCCAGTGTGTGGTCCAGGGCCCTGCTGGCTCTGTAAGCTGCTGCTTTGCTCGGTGCTTTGCCACTGGATGCTGTAATAAATCAGCTTTCTGTGATATTTGTGCTTGGGCTGTGATGGCTTTGCCTCTTTCTGGACTCTGAGTCCAGGTCTGGGCCCCTCCCGAGCAGAAAGATCCGGAGGGGCTGGAGTGTGTCCAGGGAATGGAGCTGGGCAGGGTCTGGAGAGCCAGGAGGGGCTGAGGGAGCTGGGAAGGGTCTGGAGAGCCAGGAGGGGCTGAGGGAGCTGGGCAGGGTCTGGAGAGCCAGGAGGGGTTGAGGGAGCTGGGAAGGGTCTGGAGAACCAGGAGGGGCTGAGGGAGCTGGGCAGGGGCTGAGCCTGGAGCAAAGGAGGCTCAGGGGGCCCTGGTGGCTCTGCACAAGTCCCTGCCAGGAGGGCACAGCCGGGAACAGGGACAGGAGCAGAGGGAACGGCCTCAGGCTGGGCCAGGGCAGCTCAGGGGGGAATCAGCAGGAATTTCCCCATGGAAGGGGGCTCAGGCCTTGGCAGGGGCTGCCCAAGGAGATGGTGGAGTCCCCATCCCTGAGGGTGTCCAAGGAATTCCTGGATGTGCCACCTGGTGCTCTGCTCTGGGGAGGGGACGTAGGTTGGACTCGATGATCTCAGAGGTCTTTTCCACCCTCAGTGCTCCTGGGATTCTGTGCTGGCATCTTTGTTTGTGTCCTGAGCTATTGAGGTCAGAGGAGACTTTGTGTCACCCTCAGGCCTCTTCCCTGAGAGCTGGAACTTGATGTGGCAAAACCAAGTCCCACCTTTGACCGTTCAATGGAGAATCTTAGGGCTGCAGGGTCCTTGGGGACCTTCCCTCCAGCAGAGATAATGATGTCTGGGTGCCGTGTTCTTTTTGGAAGTGTGGATTTTTCCAAACTCTTTAACCTAAAGAGTTTTAGGTTAAAACTCTCCTGGCTCTTGGCAGAGTTATTTCCCTCTTGCAGACACCCTGAGGGAGGAGGTGATCTCTGTCCCTGCTGCTCACAGCCTGGCTTTTTGTCACGGTTTTTTGTCACATTTTTTTGTCACGTTTTTTTTGTCACACCTTTTTGTCAGGGTTTTTTGTCATGGTTTTTTGTCCCGGCAGTGACTCTTGATGGAAGAGCACGGGGTGAGCCAGGCAGAGCACATGGCTACCATCGAGGCGCACGCCGTGGCCCAGCAGGTGCAGCAGGTGCACGTGGCCACCTACACGGAGCACAGCATGCTGAGCGCCGACGAGGACTCGCCCTCCTCGCCCGAGGACACCTCCTACGACGACTCCGACATCCTCAACTCCACGGCGGCCGACGAGGTCACCGCGCACCTGGCGGCTGCAGGTAACGCCCGGGCGCTGCTCCGTCGCCTCTTGGGGAAGGTGAAACGGGAAAGCCTTGTCAAATGGGATTGTCTGGCAAGAGTTTGGAGAATATGGAAACTATAAGCGAGATTGAAATGAAAGCAAGCTTTGAGATCCCTCAGTTACTGAACAACTGGAAAACAATGGTGTGGCCACTGAAGGTGATCCCCTTTTGATGGAACAACACCCTCTGCTTGCAGACAGGCCCAAGGGGCAGAGCAGACCCTACAGCTTGGCAGAAGGTGCCCAAAGAGGAGTTTTTAGGGTTTAAAATGTAGCACAGTATGGTAATGTAGGGATTCTTATAGGCTGTATGGAAATGCTCTAGGATTTGTATCTTGTACTGGATTGGTCAGTGAGAATATGCCACCACCCTGACACACAGGGGGGCAGCTCCTGCTCTCACTCTGGCTGTGGATTGGTTTGTATTACTGCGTTGTTTATTTTAGATTTTATTTTCTTTCCTTATAAAGAACTGTTATTCCCATTCCCATATCTTTGCCTGAGAGCCCCCCTTAATTTCAAATTCATAACAATTCTGAGGGAGGGGGTTTACATTTTCCGTTTCAGGGGAGGCTCCTGCCTTTCTTAGCAGACACCTGGCTTTTCAAACTCAGACACAGGCCTAAAACAGTCAGGTGTCCTTGAGTTTCAGGCCTAGAGAGGAATTGTTTTATCTGAATAAAATGGGAGAACAGCAGCTGACAGGCTAAGGAGTTTTAGAGTTATACACTAAAGCAGTACAGGGTCTGAAAAATAGAAAAGCTAGATCCTAAGACATCACTATTCCATCTCACCCACAGGAATATTCCACAGGAAATTCTCCCTGCTGGCCACTTGAATCCCACATCATTTCTGTGTGCATCACAGAGGTGCTGGGAATTGCTGCTTTGCACAAAGGTCCCTGCTAAAATGCTACCTCAAGTAACAAAATTAAAATACCAAATATGTCAAAGAGCAAAGATTATTTCAGGCCCCACATAAACAACAGCAAAAACTAACCCAGGAGTGCAGCCTTGCTGAGTCAGGGAGCTCACATGCCAGGCCTCTCTCCCTGGGAGATCCACAGAAAATCCTGACATATCCAGACTGGGAAGGTACTTCAGAATCACAGATTCCTCCCAGTGAGCCAAATGTCCTCCAGACTGGCCCTAGTGGGTCTGCATTGGCAGAAAAATGGGGTGATGATAAAGCACTGAGTCTGGCCTGACTCTGTATCAGACTTGAGACCAAACCTGTGAGGTTCCACCACCCCCTGAGCATCCCATGCCTCTTGCTTATGAACTTTCCACCCTCCCATCCTGCAGGAATTTTTCTTTCCCCTTCCCTTCTAGCACACAGGATTTTCAGGCCTGGGTGGTCCTCAGAAGACTCTGGGAGAACACTGCTGGGAACTCTGGATTTCACATTTCTTTTCCTGTAGAACACTGCTGGGAACTCTGGATTTTACATTTCTTTCCCTGGTAGAACAGTGCTGGGAACTCTGGATTTTACATTTCTTCCCCTGGTAGAACCCTGCTGGGAACTCTGGATTTTACATTTCTTTCCCTGACAGGGCACTGCTGAAAACTCTGGAGTTTACATTTCTTCCCCTGGTAGAACACTGCTGAGAGCTCTGGATTTCACATTTCTTTCCCTGGTAGAACCATGCTGAGAACTCTGGATTTCACATTTCTTTCCCTGGTAGAACACTGCTGAAAACTCTGGATTTTACATTTCTTTCCCTGGTAGAACACTGCTGAGAGCTCTGGATTTCACATTTCTTTCCCTGGTAGAACCGTGCTGAGAACTCTGGATTTCACATTTCTTTCCCTGGTAGAACACTGCTGAGAGCTCTGGATTTTACATTTCTTTCCCTGACAGGGCACTGCTGGGATCTCTGGATTTTACATTTCTTTCCCTGGTAGAACACTGCTGGGAACTCTGGATTTTACATTTCTTTCCCACTAGAACAGGTCCTTAATCCCTCAGGAAAGGCTCAGACTCCTGATGCTGTAGTTGAGGTGTCCAAGCAGGATTTGTGGAGCTGTACCTGGTTTCCTCTTCCCAGCCACCAGGATCTCCTCAGTCATTCAAAACTTGGGAGTTTTTCAAGATAAAAACACAGAGTTCTGTGAGTGTGAGGAAAACTTTAGGCTGAAAAATGTGACTTTCACCCAGGACTGAGCTGGGATTTGGCAGCCTGGGGGATGGAGCTTTCAGCGCAGCGCTGCAGAGCAGAGCTCAGGGAGGGATTGGTGTCCCTTGGCTCTGCTGGGGACACCCTAGGCACCCTTCCCTGGCAGGGGGGCACAGTGCCAGTGTCCCTCCCGAGCTGCTGGAGCTGACTGACCCTCTGTGCTGTGCTTTGCAGGCCCTGTGGGGATGGCAGCAGCCGCTGCTGTGGCAACAGGGAAGAAGCGGAAGCGGCCGCACGTGTTTGAGTCCAACCCCTCCATCCGCAAGAGGCAGCAGACACGACTGCTCAGGTGAGCACCCAGCTGGCCCTGCCACCTCCGTGTCCTCCAGCCAGCTCTGGTGGCCTCTGTGGTCACACCGAGTGCTGTCCAGGAGTCACCCAGCTCGGGGGTTTTTTTTTGGGAGTGCCTTTCTGGAAGCCAGGAAGTTATAAGTTATATTTAAGTTTGGTACATTTACATGTCAGGGGTAAATCAGGGGTTTAGTTGGCATTAAAGGGTTAAATTGCAGCTCTGCTCATCTCTGATTCTGTGCTCACCAGGACTGACACTCTGGTGGATCCATTGTTGTGTTTTAACCCCAGTTATCTGTCACAGTGATATTCCAAGATACCCATAGTGGCTTTAGCAGAAATTGAAGCTCCTTCCATATCCCAGCTCTGCAAAGGATTTATCTGCCTCACAAAAAAAATCTTTTGTGCTTGATTAAACCATTCTGGGGATGAATTCAGCATGTGTATATATCCAAATTTCCTTTGCCATTGTGAAGACTGGCAAAGGAATCTCAGGCAGGTATCTCCCCCGGATTATTCTTCCTAAAATTGTGCTCTAAACCCCACGGTGAAGACTGCAGGGTTTAGAGCACAATTTTAGGAAGAGTAACCCAGGGGAGATTCCTGCCTGAGTTGAAACACTTTTTTTTGGCTTTAGAAACTTCCAGTGGAGACAGCAGAGCTCCACAGCCCTGCAGGTGCTGCATTCCAGGTGCTCTGAGGCTCTTTGCCACCTGATGGCCCCCGAGCCACAGCAGAGCTGAGGGCACTGCGCAGCCCTGGAGACTCCACCCAGGTTCCGTGCTCTGGAAACATTTGTGAACATCGGCTGCTACTGTTCCCTGCCTTTTGCAACAAAGCAGTTCCTGCTTTTTATGCTGTTTGGGATCTCATTGGACAGTTAAGGTTTAATTGTTGGGCAGAGTTGCTGCTAAATAATAATCCTTGGGAGTGAACTCCCTGCCTTTTACAGCTCCATTCTGGTTTTCCCTCCTTCCCCCAACTCAGCCCTGTTTATTACAGTTTCTGTGTTTATTGCAGTT
Source organism: Molothrus ater (assembly GCF_012460135.2). Taxonomy (NCBI): domain Eukaryota; kingdom Metazoa; phylum Chordata; class Aves; order Passeriformes; family Icteridae; genus Molothrus; species Molothrus ater. The sequence goes on from NC_050482.2 coordinate 1,227,022, forward strand.
TCTGTGTTTATTGCAGTTTCTGTGTTTATTGCAGTGTTTCTGAAGAACAAATCTTTTTCTCCCTTAAATATGAACAATATATTTTTAAAGAAACTGCTCGGTGAAGGAATTATTTCTTCTCCTTTCACGCAACTACTTCATTTTGCTACATTAAGATAATGACAAAACATCATTTTTTTTCCCCACTCTGACCAGTTGAACACATGTTTGTGCTTGATTTTCACCCACTGGGAATCAAGTGGTAATTCCAAACCCCTGACAGTGGGATCTGTGTGTGGCTGGTGGTGCTTTTGGGCAGCCTCAGGTTCTGAAATGACCAGGACAGGGCTGAGCTGTCACCTCATGGACTGCTCGGGTTTTCTGGGGAAAATACTACTTCTCTCTTGCTTTTGGAGTTTCTGCCACCATTTCTGGCTCTTGCACTGCTTAAAAGGGAACAAGAGGCAGAAAATATCCAGCGGAACGTTTTAATTCCGAAGGGAGTTGCTGATGGGGCAGGTGTTGGGACACCTGGGTTTCCTGTGCTGAGCTGTTGCAATATTTCCAGTTCTTGCTTATCCTGTAGCTTGAATTCCTCCAGATCTGGTTTGAGCAGGACTTTGGTGCTGGAGAATTGCACTCCTGTGATCTGGATGTAAAACAACCTCTGTCTGCAGGCCTCTTGATGAATCATTCAGGTGCTTCAACAAAACACAAGTTTTGTGTTGCTGAGGCAGAGTGAAAGTGCAGACTCTCGCTGCCCCAGCTTTGCTGCTCTGGTGATTTCTCTTTTTACATCAATGAGAAAAGGAGAGAGGGGAGAATAATTGACATTTGAGCTGCTGGGTGACTGCAGGGAGCACAGCAGGCCTGTGGAACAGAGGAATAAACTCCATATGTGGCCAGGCTGAGCAGCTGGGGCTCTGTTTCTCACCTGCTTGGTGCAGGGGAGCTGGCAGCCAGAGGGGTGGTGTTTGTGCTTTCAGCTGGTGCCCATTGCCAGTTTCTGCTGTGTTTCAGGAAGCTGCGGGCCACGCTGGATGAGTACACCACCAGAGTGGGGCAGCAGGCCATCGTGCTGTGCATCTCACCCTCCAAACCCAACCCTGTCTTCAAAGTGTTCGGTGCTGCACCCCTGGAGAACGTGGTAGGTGTCCCTAGGAAAGTGAGGAAGGAAATTCCTCACCTTCTCTGCAGGTTTTGTTCTGTTCAGGGCAGCCTTGGAAGCCTGGTAGGGATCTGAAGGTCATGTTAAAAACCCTGGAAACCAGAGATTAGGTTTTATGGAATACAGTGCTGGACCTGTTGAGTCAGTGATTTCAGAGATCTTTTCCAGCCTTAATTTTCCTCTGACTCCCTGACATGAGGGCAGCACTGAGGTCCTCTCTTCTCTGCAAGAATGGCTGCCTGGCACATCTCACCAGGGGGAATAGCATGGATTAAAAATCAGAGGGAACAGGTCATGATCACAGAATCCCAGAACCCCTGAGGTTGGAAAAGACCTCCAGGATCATTGAGTCCAAGGTGTCAGAACCCCACTTTGTCCCCAGCCCAGAGCTCTGAGTGCCACATCCAGGAATTCCTTGGACACCTCCAGGGATGGGAGCTCCAAAGCTCCCTGGGCAGTCCCTGCCAAGGCCTGAGCCCCTTTCCATGGGGAAATTCCTACTGATGTCCACCCTGAGGCTGCCCTGGCCCAGCCTGAGGCCGTTCCCTCTGCTCCTGTCCCTGTTCCCTGCAGCACAGCCCAACTTGTCCCCTCCTGGCAGGGACTTGTGCAGAGCCACAGGGTCCCCTCTGAGCCTCCTCTTGTCCAGACTAAACCCTAAAAAATGACATGTTTAAACTCAGCTCTGCTGTCTGCACCTTATTGCAGGCCCTGCCCAGGACAAGTTCTACTTTGAGAACTTTTCCTTTCATCCCACAAATTCTTCCCTTGCCTGTGTTACTGCAAGTTTCATCAGCAGGGCTGAGTCTCGGGGGGCTGCTGGCTGCTTCCTGCCAGCTGTGCCCCTGTTTGCTCCTCCTGCTCTGCAGCACCTTGGGGAAGGTGGCTGGGCCTGCACCCTGCTCCTCTCCTGGTGCTGCTCACCGTGTTTACCTGAGCCTAACAACTCCCCACAGGTCCGCAAGTACAAGAGCACCATCCTGGAGGACCTGGAGTCGGCGCTGGCCGAGCACGCCCCGGCCCCCCAGGAGGTCAACTCGGAGCTGCCACCCCTCACCATCGATGGCATCCCCGTCTCCGTGGACAAAATGACCCAGGTGAGTGCACAGGTGACTCCGGTGAGCAGCCAGCCCTGGCACAGGCAGGGGAGCAGAGGGATGCTGGGCATCCTGCAGTCACATCCTGTTGTTTTGTGTGGCTGCCTCTCCAGGGGATGGCTCTGATCTCTTCATTCCCCTGGGGCTGTAACAGCTCCGGTTGTGCTTGGAGGTGGAGCTTTGTTAGTGGTGCTGATTTGCTCTGTGAAAAAAAAACTGCTGCTGAGGAGAGCTGAGGCTGCTGGGAGCATTCCCTTTGGAGCTGGTTTTGGTACCTCAGAAAGTGGGAACAGAGAAAATTTCCCTGTTTGTTCCATTCTTTGCCACAATCTTTTGGCACTGAGGTTGGGAAGGTCTCTCATGGACACCTTTCTGTGTCCTGTAGTTCATTCTCTCTTCCATTTCTTGCTGTGGGTTGGAGCAGAGGGGGAATTTGCTGCTCAACCCCAGCTCAGACCCTGAGTGAGATTTTTTTGTTGGAGCTTTGTTAGTGGTGCTGGTTTTCTCTGGGAAAAAAAATGGTGGGGAGAGCTCAGGCTGCTGGGAGCATTCCCTTTGGAGCTGGTTTTGGCACCTCAGAAAGTGAGAACAGGGAAAATGTGTGTTCCATTCTTTGCCACAATCTTAGGTGTCAAAGTTGGGAAGGTCACTCAGGGACACCTGAGTGTGTCCTGTAGCTCATTCCCTCCTCTGTTTCTTGCTGTGGATTGGAGCAGAGGGGGAATTTGCTGCTCAACCCCAGCTCAGACCCTGAGTGGGAGATTTTTTTGTTGGAGCTTTGTTAGTGGTGCTGATTTTCTCTGGGAAAAAAAACTGCTGGTGAGGAGAGCTCAGGCTGCTGGGAGCATTCCCTTTGGAGCTGGTTTTGGTACCTCAGAAAGTGAGAACAGGGAAAATGTCCCTGTTCCCTGTTTGTTCCATTCTTTGCCACAATCTTAGGTGTCAAAGTTGGGAAGGTCACTCAGGGACACCTGAGTGTGTCCTGTAGCTCATTCCCTCCTCTGTTTCTTGCTGTGGATTGGAGCAGAGGGGAAATTTGCTGCTCAACCCCAGCTCAGACCCTGAGTGGGAGATTTTTTTGTTGGAGCTTTGTTAGTGGTGCTGATTTTCTCTGTGAAAAAAAAATGGTGGGGAGAGCTCAGGCTGCTGGGAGCATTCCCTTTGGAGCTGGTTTTGGTACCTCAGAAAGTGAGAACAGGGAAAATGTTCCATTCTTTGCCACAGTCTTTAGGCACCAAGACTGGGATGGTCGCTCATGGACACCTTTCTGTGTCCTGTAGCTCATTCCCTCCTCTGTTTCTTGCTGTGGATTGGAGCAGAGGGGAATTTGCCAAAGGTTCAACCCCAGCTCAGACCCTGAGTGAGATTTTTTTGTTGAAGCTTTGTTAGTGGTGCTGGTTTTCTCTGGGAAAAAAAATGGTGGGAAGAGCTCAGGCTGCTGGGAGCATTCCCTTTGGAGCTGGTTTTGGCACCTCAGAAGGTGGGAACAGGGAAAATGTCCCTGTTCCCTGTTTGTTCCATTCTTTGCCACAATCTTTAGGCTCTGAGGTTGGGCAGGTCTCTCATGGACACTTTTCTGTGTCCTGTAATTCATTCCCTCCTCCATTTCTTGCTGTAGCTTGGAGCAGAGGGGAGTTTAAGCCCAGATCAGACCCTGATGGGATATTTTTGTTGGAGACAGGGAATTGTGTGCTCTGGGCATGTGGGAAATTCCCTTTCTCTCCAGGTCCAGCCTGACCTCACTGCTGGAAGAAAGTGCAGGGGACTCCCCAGGGAAGCTTCATCTGGAAGGAAATCTCCTTCCCAGGGATGCAGGACCTGAATTCAGGCACGTGTGGCCTGCAGGAGGCTCTGGCTACACCCAGTCTGAGGCACCACAACAAGTTTTAAATGAAAAATTAAATTAAAATTTAAATTAAAATTAATTAAAATTTTGCTGAAAAGCAATTTTTTTTTTTTTCCTGAGGGAGTAGCAAGATGGAAAGGGCAGCACACAAAGAGGTCAGAGCAGGGCAAAGATGTGCAGATTTTTCTGTGCTCTGCAGAGGTCACACCCTGCTCAAAGCACCATTTCCATTTCTTAGTGCAATCAGACAAGCTCACACTCATAATAAAATTATATTGAGCTTACTGTGCTTTGTCTGGTACAGATAATTTCCCCAATCCCTGACAAAGAAGACAAAAATGATTTCTTGGATTTTTAAACTCCTGTGAAAGGTGGCACTGCAGGAGCTGCTCCTGGCAGCTTTTGCTGTGTACCAGGAGCAGTTCCCCATGGAAATGTTTTTCTCCTCCTGGTCCTGCAGGGCCTTTGCTCAGCCAGCCCAAAGTGCTGATGTAGAACCTCTTCTTTCAAATCCCCTCCTGCTGCTCTATGGTAAAAAACCAAGGATTTTTTTAGGAATGGCCCTCATTGTTCCAGCACTGTGAGGTAGCTCAGAAGAGCTCTGCAGAAAGGTTTCTCCTGAGCTGGGCACAGAGGTGCCATCATTTATTGTGGGAATCTTGATTCCCAGAGCTTCCAGTATAATTATTTGTATTTTCTAGTAAAAAATCAGCTTTTTTTTTTTTTCTCCTTTTTTTTTTTTTTTTTTTTCAGCTAAGTTGCACAAAACCCTATGGAAAACTGGAACTAAAATAAATATAAATGTAATTAGGATGGCAGGGACTGGAAAAATGAGGCCTCTGCTTTCAGCAGGTGCCAGCAGGCAGGTGTAGAGGTGTCATCAGTGAGGAGGTGAAAATAATTCTCCTTTTAATTGCTCTGCTTCCCCAGTGGTCTGGAGGGAAATAAAGCCTTTATTTCCCTGGGCAAAGATGTTTCTCCAGCCTTGGGAATGGAGAGTATCACCCACCTGGGCTGGGCAGGAAAACCTGTGTTTTAGGGGGATTTTCAGCCTTCACAGAGGGGGATCTTGGTGCTTTCTGGACTTTGGTGACAGCTGAGTTTGCCCCTCAACTTGTTCTCAGCTGCTCGTTGATGTGATTGAGGAGTAAAATTGGGTAATCTGAGCTTAACCAAGCTGAGCTCAGTGCTCCAGTCAGCTCTCACTGTTTTATGAACACGTGATTTGTCCTTTAAGCTGATTTTTTTTAAGCCCCTGTGATTTATAACCTGCTTGTAGGAGCCAGTAAAAGCTTTTCCGGCACCTACAAGCCATAAAAAAACTTTATAAAGTTTTTCAAGGATCATCATGGTGCCTGTTCACATCCTGAGAGCTGCATTCCTGCTCTCCCAGCTGGAGCATCCAGGGCACATGGCAGGGGGAGAATCCTTGCTGGAATCAGCTCCCATGCAGCTGAGCCATAGCCTGGGTGGTTTTATGGTCCCTTCCAGCTCTGGGCATTGCACAGGGATGGATTCAGGGCTGAGTGTTCCCTTCCAGCTCTGGGCAGTGCACAGGGATGGATTCAGGGCTGAGTGTTCCCTGCCAGCTCTGTGAGGTGCAGCAGGGATGGATTCAGGGCTGAGTGTTCCCTTCCAGCTCTGGGCATTGCACAGGGATGGATTCAGGGCTGAGTGTTCCCTTCCAGCCATGGGCAGTGCACAGGGATGGATTCAGGGCTGAGTGTTCCCTTCCAGCCATGGGCATTGCACAGGGATGGATTCAGGGCTGAGTGTTCCCTTCCAGCTCTGGGCATTGCACAGGGATGGATTCAGGGCTGAGTGTTCCCTGCCAGCTCTGGGAGGTGCAGCAGGGATGGATTCAGGGCTGAGTGTTCCCTGCCAGCTCTGGGCATTGCACAGGGATGGATTCAGGGCTGAGTGTTCCCTGCCAGCTCTGGGCATTTCACAGGGATGGATTCAGGGCTGAGTGTTCCCTTCCAGCTCTGGGCAGTGCACAGGGATGGATTCAGGGCTGAGTGTTCCCTTCCAGCTCTGGGCATTGCACAGGGATGGATTCAGGGCTGAGTGTTCCCTTCCAGCTCTGGGCATTGCACAGGGATGGATTCAGGGCTGAGTGTTCCCTTCCAGCCATGGGCAGTGCAGCAGGGATGGATTCAGGGCTGAGTGTTCCCTTCCAGCCCTGGGAGGTGCAGCAGGGATGGATTCAGGGCTGAGTGTTCCCTGCCAGCTCTGGGAGGTGCAGCAGGGATGGATTCAGGGCTGAGTGCTCCCTTCCAGCCCTGGGCAGTGCAGCAGGGATGGATTCAGGGCTGAGTGCTCCCTTCCAGCCATGGGCAGTGCAGCAGGGATGGATTCAGGGCTGAGTGCTCCCTTCCAGCTTTGGTGCAGTTCCTGTTTTTCCCTCTCCCACTTCCAGGTGCAGCCGAGGTCCTGCATGGCCTCGACTTTGCTTTTCCCGTAGATCCCGAGGCTGGGCTGTGGGGATGTGTAGAAAATTCCAGCCACAGCTTTTGCTCTGTTCTCAAAACCATTTTCCTTGGTGTTTCCAGCTCTGGAGAGCCATTGGAATACAGCTGGCTGTGCTTTGGGCTGTTGCATTTGGGAATGGGATAGCTCAGTACCATTAATTCTTGAATTTAACGTTAAAGGTGAAAACACTGAGCCTGTGTGAAAGGGTGGCAAAGAAACATTTCTCACAGTTTCTCCCAAATCCTCCATCCTGGGGGTTACCTGAGCCCTTTCCAAGAGCACAAACTGAGGGTTTTTCAGCAGAGGTTTGATTTTTGGGTGTTTCCTGGATGGTGCCAGCAGAACCGTGGCTCCTGCAGGTGAATGTCCCCCCTGTGCCCCAGGGGTGTGGGGGACATTACCTGTGGCAGAGCCTGGCCTCGTTAGGGCACTAATTAGCCAAGTCCTCTCTCCTGACAGAGCTGCTGATTGTCTCCCCGTGGATTAAAGACAAACCCTCCTTAACAAGTACCTTGAGCCCTGCCCTGCCATGGAGCAGTAATTGATGCAGCTGGAAACAAGGAGCTCTGCTGATGGCAGGGCAGGAAAGCAGCTTTTAACTGGTTTTGCAGCAGTCCTAAATGCTGAAAATTCTAAACTTTCTGTACTAAAAAACTCCAACCCCCAAAAGAATCCTACGTTTAACCTAAAGCCATAAACAAGAATTGTTAATAACACTAAAACTGCAAGTGTGTAGTTAATTAAATATCACAAAGTAAAGAACTTAAAGTTTAGAGTTTTAAAATATAATATATATATTATTTAAAATACAATATATATATATTTATATTATATATATTTATATTTATATATATAATATATATTATTTAAAATATAATATATATAATATATATAAAACAAAATAGAAATTTTAAAAGAAAAACTAATCCTTCTTCCTTGTTCTTCATAAGTTTAAATAGTATTTTATAACTAAACAAAAAAAATCCACATTACAGAGTTCAAATAATTAATTAAGTTAAAAATAAAAATAATTTAAGTACAATTTCTTAATTAAATAGTTTAACCTCAAAAAACCTTGTACAAAAAAAGTTAACCATTTTGTAATTTATTAATAGAATACTATAAATATAAAAAATATTATAAATATATAATTTCTTATATTATATAAATTTATAAATAGTTAATATTTATGACCTATTTAATTAATTTATTTTAATATTTATAAATTATTCCTTAATTATTTAATTTACAGAATTATTTATATAATTTTATATATTATTTTTATATATATAATCTATTTGTATATATAATATACATTTATATACATTATACATAATATATATATATTATATATTATATATTATATTATATATAAATAGGTATATAATTTTATATATTATTTATATATGTAAAATTTATTTATATGTATAATATAAATTTAAAAATAACAAACATCTAAACCTAAACACAAAACACCATCTCTAACACTTCAATTCCAACCTTACCAAAAAAAAAAAAAAAAAATAAAACCAACCCAAAAATCAACAGCACCTCCAAAAAACCCTGCTGCTATCAGGTTTATTTGAATAAATTATTGGGCAGAGTTGCTGCTAAATATTACTCCTTGGGAGAGAAGTCCCTGCCTTTTCCAGCTCCATTCTGGCTTTCCCTCCTTCCCCCAGCCCTGCTCACTCAGCCCTGTTTATTGCAGAGTTTCTGAAGAGCAAGTTCTTTTCTCTCCTGGGCTATGAACAATGTAATTTTAAAGAAACTGCTCTCTGGAGGAATTATTTCTTCTCCCTTCACCAGGCTCCATCCAGGGAACCTGGAGCATGTCAGGGTGGGTGTTGGCCCTGCAGTGGAAGGTGGATCATGGACAGGCTGGGAAAAAGGTGCTTTAGGGCATATTCCATGAGGAAGGTGGAAAAGGCAGCTGGAAATGAGTTCATGGACAGTTGGACAGCTTGGAGCCCATGGATGCAACATCTAGACTGTGTCCAGAGAGGGGACCAGAGCTGGAGCACAGGGAGAAGGGTCTGGAGAACTTCTGAGGGAGCTGGGCAGGGGCTGAGCCTGGAGCAAAGGAGGCTCAGGGGGCCCTGGTGGCTCTGCACAAGTCCCTGCCAGGAGGGCACAGCCGGGAACAGGGACAGGAGCAGAGGGAACGGCCTCAGGCTGGGCCAGGGGAGGGGCAGGATGGGGATTTCAGGGAAAATTCCTTCCTGGGAACAGTGGTCAGGTGCTGGGACAGCTGCCCAGGGCAGGGGTAGAGTCCCCATTCCTGGAGGGGTTTCAAAGCCCTTTGGATGTGGCCCTTTCAAAGCCCAAGTGCCTGTGGATGTGGCACTTGGGGACACGGTCAGTGGTGGCCTTGGCAGTGCTGGGGAACTTAAAGATCTTTTCCAACCGAAATGACTCCATGGTTCTATGAAATATTTTACTCTAAAAGCTCTGAAGTGATGCAGGGAGGTGCTCCTCATTGCAGGTTTTAAACTAAATGTGGTTTCCTGTGATATAAGGAGAGGTCTCCCCTTCCTGCTCTGCTCTGCAGCTGAACCAGCCTTTTCCTGGTGCTTCAAGGAGTCCCTGGTGCAAAACCAATCTTGTCACAAAACCCTGTGTGAGTTTTTCATTTATTTTGGCAGGACAGGGCTGGAGAAGTGTGAGACTGTGGTTTCCACATTTCAGCAGTCACCAAAGCTCCATCCCCTCACAGCATCTCTGTAAATGATGCATCAGCTCATACCTGAGTTCCTGCCTCTGTAGGGACATTGATTATGGGGTTTTTAATAGGTTATTGTGATTTTTTTTTTCCCCATTTGAGGTTGGCTCATTCTCTTCCTGGTAGTGTTTGAGTTGTGAAGTGTCAATACAATGGCTGTGCCTTGGTGTTGTAATTTTGTATTTGCTGATTGAATTTTGTCTCCTCCCTTCCACCTGCTGCCAAGCTGAGTTCTGGGAGAAGGTGGCAAAACATTGTCCACCTTCCTTGGGCTTTCAGGCCTCTTTCCATTTGATGGCTCCAACAGGATGGAAGTTGAACCCAGTAATTCTGCACAACGCCCCTCAAAACCACCCGAGACGTGAATTCCTGAACACCTCTCAACCTTTTGTTTGTTCCAGGCACAGCTGAGAGCCTTCATCCCCGAGATGCTGAAGTATTCCACGGGTCGTGGGAAGCCAGGCTGGGGCAAGGAGAGCTGCAAGCCCATCTGGTGGCCCGAGGACATCCCGTGGGCCAACGTCCGCAGCGACGTCCGCACGGAGGAGCAGAAGCAGCGGGTGAGTGTCTCCCTGTCTGCCTCCAAATGGAGCACAGGGGCTGCAGGCTGGGTTTTTGGGGGTGGTTTTTGCCTTGAGGGACAGAAGAAAGAGTCTGTGTCATGGCTTCCTGCAGGAGGGAAGGGATGCTGGCCTGTTCACCGCAGCAGGGAGATCTGTGCTTAAAGGAAGGAGTTGTGGATGTGCGGTGGAGCCAGGGAAAATGAGACAACTGGGTGAAAAAGTAAAGTTTGTACCAGCCTGTCACAGAGATAATCAAAGGAAGCCGTTGTGGTGGGGAGGCAGCAGGGCCTGTGCAGGCTGGTTCAGGGCTGGCTGGGTGGGGAGGTCGGAAATGGTGCTGTGGCAGCATTTTGGTGCTTTCCCAAATCACTGTGGTTTTCTGCTTGGAGTCACAGAATGGTTTGGGTTGCAAGGGCCCTTTTAAAGGTGTTCTCATCCAGCCCCTGCGCTGAGCAGGGACATCTTCACTGGATCAGGAGGCTCTTCAGGGTGATTCCTTGGGGGAAGGAGGGGATGAGCAGAGGCAGATTAAACATTGGGGTTGTTCGTGAATCCTTGCACACCACCCGACAAAGCCCAGTGAGGGCACAGTGCAAACCCCAGCGCTGAGCTGGCTCAGAACCCTTCCCTGGGCTGACTGTCCCCTGTCCCTGCTGCTGGAAGGTGTCCTGGACCCAGGCCCTGCGCACCATCGTCAAGAACTGCTACAAGCAGCACGGGCGCGAGGACCTGCTCTACGCCTTCGAGGACCAGCAGACGCCGCAGACCACGACCACGCACAGCATCGCCCACCTGGTGCCCTCCCAGACCGTGGTGCAAACCTTCAGCAACCCCGACGGCACCGTGTCCCTCATCCAGGTGAGAGCAGCCCCCTGCCTTCTCCATCTCCAGCACCATTTAAACCACCACTCTTGGGGCTTTAACTGCTCACAGTGACCCCGAGATGTGTTAGAAAGTCTCTTTTTCCCAGCCTGGCGCTCAAAGGAGTCAGAACTCAGCAGTTCTCGATCTCAAGGTTGTTTGTTATTTCTTATCTATAAAATTCTTTCTGTCCAGCAGGTCAGACAGAGGCACTCTGACTGCCCTCAGAGGCAGTGTTATCTTTTTATACTAAAAACTACGTGTACAATATTTACCATAACTTCCCAATACCTATCACCTATGTTAGACACTGAGCTTCTACTCTAAACCAGTCCAAAAGTGCCAACATCACCCAGAAGATGGAGGCCAAGAAGAAGGAGAAAGGACAAGGCATGCCCAAATCCCTCCATCTTGGGACCCTGAGCCCCCATTCTAAAAACATCAAAAATCTATTTTTCACCCTATGATAAATTCACTATCATTCTACTTAAACTTTTGTGGCTTGTAAATCCTCATATAAGGTTGGTCATTTTTTTCCATGGGTCAAGATCAAAGGCACAGGGGTCCTGGGCTCTGTGTCAAGGTCTCTGAGCCCTCTGGGCAGGGGCTCGGGCCCTCCAGGGCAGCCAGAGGAATTTCCTGGGTTTCAACACCACAAGGTGGTTTAAGGAAGCTCAGGAGCCAAACCTGTCCTTCAGGAATTTTGTCTTCATCACATCTTACCCTACAACAAAGATCCATCCTCATCCTCTCTCTTCCCAACTCCCACCCCTTGGTGTCCAGTGCAAGGATTTCTGTGATGTGGTCAAAAAAATTCAGGGGTTTGACCTGAGTTTAGTGAACCTACTTAGAACAAACCCAGTCCCTGGTGCCACCACACAGCACCTGTGGTGACAATGGGAGGAGAGGTGTGGAACTGCCTTCCTTTAATGGTATGAAATGTAGTTTAATCAGCTACATTTCAGGTATTTTATATATATATATAACTATGTATCTATCTATAATATACATATTATATGTATAAAATATATATCTATGTATAGAACATACATATTATATATATCTCTATATATATAATATACATATTATATATTTTGCATATATATATATATATATCAGGTATTTCTGTGCCCCAGGTCTTCATCTGACACTTGAAGTGTATTATATTTATTACAAACACCAAATGCATATCTATCTATCTATCTGTTATATATATATATATATATAAAATATATATTTTATATTATATATATATATATGTAAAATATATATTTTATATTTTATATATATATATATATATATATATATATATATATATATATATATATATATCTAGATCAGGTATTTCTGTGCCCCAGGTCTTCATCTGACACCTGAAATGTATTACATTTATTACAAACACCAAATGCATATTTGTCCTCATGGAATAAGGATTCCTCTCACTGTTCTTAGCTCAGTGCTGTTCCTGTTTTCCCTGTGTGGGAAGGCAGATTCTGGCTGCTCAGGAAGTAAAAAAAAAAAAATAGGTTTTCTCTTGAAACTTCCCACAAACTCCTTGTGGGAGTGAGATTTGAATCTGAGTTTCCCTGTGCCTCCACACCACCACTGGTGGTGGTTCCTAACCGGGCCCAGCACTTTGTCCTTGAGCGTGACATTTTTAGTGAAGTCTCAGACATCATGCAGATAAAAACTGGGTGTATGAGTAGGGTTTTTTTTTTCCCAAATGAAGCTTTTCAGTGGCTGTCAGAGTTTTCTGTTCCCCACCAAGGCCCAGCAGACTTGCCAGGCTGGTTCTCTTTGCTCACCTGTCCATACAATCTCCCTTTGACTGGTGTCCTTTCAGGTGCTGGATACCTGAGATCCCATTGACTTCCTGGCATTTATATTTAATTCTCCTCAGAGACAAAGCTGCCCATCTCCCTGCCTTTGTCCTTTCCCAGCTGTTAAATGGGGAAAAGATCATTTCCAAAGGGGTACTGAGGAGGAGCTCATGTTTGCCAGGGTGCCTGGAGATGAGACCCAGGGACTGGGCAGCAAGGAGGGTGTGCAGGGAATTCTGAGCCAGTGCAGGGTGGGTGGGAGAAGGGAGTTCACTCCACCATGCTCCCACAGCTGCTCTTCCTGAGCCTGGGAGACTGCTGGGGCCTTCATGGACACAGGGACAGCACAAGGAATGCGCAAAACTTGGTTCCAGTCTGGATTAATGACTTGGTTGGGTTAGTGTGGCTCCAGTTTGGGATTTCCTCCCCCCTGGGGACAGCTCTGTGTTTTCTGTGAGCTCTGCAGTTACAATTAGTCACAGGATCATGGAATTTGAGGGGGTTGGAATGGACCTTAAAGATCCTGTCACTGCAAAGGGCAGGGACACCTTCCACCATCCCAGGCTGTGACCGTGTTCACAGGGGTCCCAGGATGAGGGAAGAGATGAGGATCTGACTCCATGTTTCAGAAGGCTGATTTATTATTTTATGATATATATTATATTAAAACTATACTGTAAGAATAGAAGAAAGGATTTCATCAGAAGGCTGGCTAAGAATAGAAAAGGAAAGAATTAATACAAAAGCTTGTGTCTCAGACAGAGTCTGAGCCAGCTGGGCTGTGATTGGCCATTAATTAGAAACAACCCCATGAGCCCAATCCCAGATGCACCTGTTGCATTCCACAGCAGCAGATAACCATTGGTTACATTTTGTTCCTGAGGCCTCTCAGCTTCTCAGGAGAAAAAATCTTAAAGAAAGGATTTTTCATAAAATGTGTCTGTGACACCAGGCTGCTCCAAGCCCTGTCCAGCCTGGCCTTGGACACTTCCAGGGGTGGGACATCCACAACCTCCCTGCACCCCCCTGACAGTAAATTCCTTTATTCTTTTTAATCTGACAGCCCACGAGACCCTTTTGCCCTAGAGCTGTGGGCACTTCCTGCACTAACAGCTGCATTGTTTTCTCCCCCACAGGTTGGCACAGGGGCCACGGTGGCCACGCTGGCCGACGCCTCCGAGCTGCCCACCACGGTCACCGTGGCACAGGTGAATTATTCTGCGGTGGCTGACGGAGAGGTGAGAGCCTGCTCCTCCTGGGGCACCTGCCTGAGCTTCCAGAAACATCTCTGGGATCACAGCAAACACCAGCAAACACCAGCCTGACAGATAAGGGTTGGCACACAACACAACAGGAGGCTGGGGTTGGATACAGAAAGGGATGAGTTGCTATTGTGGCTCAGGACTCTGCAAACACTATATTTATATTTATATTTATATTTATATTTATATTTATATTTATATTTATATTTATATTTATATTTATATTTATATTTATATTTATATTTATATTTATATTTATATTTATATTTATATTTATATTTATATTTATATTTAATAAAATGGTATATCTATTATATACAATTATATATAATATATATTATATAATATTATATATATAATTGTGTATATGTATAATTTCTGCTCAGGACTCTGCAAATGCAATTTTATATATATAATATATGAAATATATAATATAGATATAAAATATTAAAATTTTATATATAATTATATATAACATATAATATACATCATATAATATTATGTATAAATGTCTATATGTATAATTTCAGCTCAGGACTCTGAAAACACAATTATAGATATAATATATAATATAATGTATAAATTATAAAATATTATATATATAAATTCTATAGTATATTTTATACATAACTGTATATATTATATTATATTATATTATATTATATTATATTATATTATATTATATTATATTATATTATATTATATTATATTATATTATATTATATTATATTATATGTTTTATGTGTTTGCAGAGTCCTGATCCAAAATTGTACATATACACAATTATATATATACACTTATACACAGTTATATATAATATAATATAATATAATATAATATAATATAATATAATATAATATAATATAATATAATATAATATAATATAATATAATATAATATAATATAATATAATATAATATAATATAATATAATATTTATATAATATTTATATAATTATATAAAAGATGATATTATGTGTATAATTACATATATAATATTTTATATATATATAAAAAATTGTGTTTGCAGACTCCTGAGCCAAAATAACAATTCAGCACTTTCTGTATAAAAAATATAAAAGACATTACAAATAGAAATTATAAATATAAATTACATTATAAATATAATATAAATTATATTTTATACATATATATATATATGTATATAATTCCACAATCATCGTGGAAGCCTTAGGTCTGAAATTTGGGGTTTTTTAATATATACCTCCCATAGATTATTTATTTAGGGTTTTTTGACATTTCCATGCCTAAATCTGAACGCTCAAACCTGCAAACATTTATTTTTCCCTTTTTTTAAAATCAAATCATGCATTAAAAAATAGAATTCTTTCTCTGGGTTCAAGAACCATTCCCTTAAAATCATAGAGATTTTTTTTTTTTGCCCTTTTGGCTTCAAACCCCACCTTTAAAAGAGGCTGTGTGTCACTTTGTGTCCCTTTCTGTCCCGTGCTGTGCCCAGCTGGGCTGTCACGGCGAGAGGTGGCAGCACAGAACAGCTTTGCTGGCCACAAACCCTGTTCCCATCTCAGACCCGACTGGAACAGCCTGGAGTGACCTTGGAGCACTTTGCAGCTGCTCTGGGGTTTTCCAGAGCCAGTTTTATCTGCTGAGAGCTGCAGGGAATCTTTCAAAGGCACCAGTAAGGCTGAGTGGGGCTCCCTGTCCTGGATCTGGATGGGTTTTAGGTCCTTTTACACCCTCTCAGCTGTAGAATCTCAGCAGCTCAACCTTGATTGAGACAGTCCCATCTTCTTTTCCTTCCTTCCTTACCTCATCCCCGTCCTGAAACTCTTTGGGCACCTTTGCAGGGCATTTCTGGGATCTCCCCACCCACAATTTCAGGTTCTCCTTCCCTCCCTCCCTCTCCATCCTTTGCTGGGATTACCCTTTGCCCAAAGGCAGCAAAGTCTCCTCGTGCAAAATTTTACCTTGAGCCTCAGATCACTTCTGCTTTTATGGCTTTTTTAACCATCTCCATCCCAAAAAATGGAAGTGTTTTTTTCATCACCCCCTGCAGCATTTTTATTTGTGTCTTAGAAGTTGGGGAGTGTCCTAAAATGTTTATGGGGATGGGAGGTGGAGGGAGCCCTCCACCTTGCAAAGCAGCCAGTAGGATTTGTCAGCAGATCCTCTGCTTTTTTGGTCCAAAGTATGTTTTGAATTCTCATCCTGGTGCATTTTGTGGCCATATAATCATTATCTCACCAGCTGTGAAGCTCCACATGAAAATACGGGGAAAAATGAACAGCTGGGTGAACTTCAGGTAATATGAAAATTATCTATGGAATGTCTGGAGTTAGGGAATTTTAAATACCTGGGATAAATTAACATTTCCAGACACCATAATCTTTTATTAAGCAATATGGCTCAATCCCAACCGAGGTCACAGGTGCTGTCCAGATAAATCCTGCATGGGATCATGGACCAGTCCCCAAAAGTGCAAATAGAAACAGGGAGGAAAACACAGCTCATTTCCCTGAGGGATGTGATCTGTGCTGGGGCTCCAGCACTGCAGAAACACAGAATTCCAGAGCAGCTGGGGTTGGAAGGGACCTTTGGGAATCATCCAGTCCAAGGCAGGGTCACCCAGAGCAGGTGACACAGGGACACGTCCAGGTGGCTTTGGGATATCTCCAGACAGAGAGACTCCACAGCTTCCCTGGGCAGCTGTTCCAGAGCTCTGCCACTCTCCATGGAAGGAAGGAAGGAAGTTCTTCCTCATGGTGAGGTGGAACTTGTGTTTTAATTGATGGCCATTAATCACAGCTAATTAACGAACAGCCCAGGCTGGCAGGCAGTGATCCAGGTACAACAACAACACCACTGCCCTGTTTTGTTGAGGATTTGGCAGGACAAGAGAGATTTGGAAGGGCTGGGAACACAAAGCCTGAGAGGAGCCCCTGAGGGAGCTGGGGGTACTCAGCCTGCAGCAAAGGAGACTCAGGGCTGCCCCCATCGCTCTCTGCAGCTCCTGAAAGGTGCCTGTGCTCACCTTGGGCTCTTTCTCCAGCAGCACTGACACAGCCAGAGCACACAGCCTCGAGCTGTGCCAAGGGAAATTCAGGCTGGAGAGCAGGAAAAAGCTTTTCCAGCAAGGGGGATAAAGTTCTGCAATGGCTGCCCGGGGAGGTGGTGCAGTCCCCATCCCTGGGTGTGTTTGACAGCCTGGGTGTGGCACTGGGTGCCAGGGGCTGGGCTGGACTCCATGGCCTTGAAGGTCTCTCCCAACCTGGTCATTCTGTGAGTTCTGTGATTTCTGGGTTTTTGAGGACCTTTCTGGATCTTTACACACTGTGAGCCTCATGGCTGATGCAGGGCTGCAGTGCCCAGCCCATCCTCAGCCGGGTCCCGGCCTCCCTCCCTTTCCCCGCTCTCAGAGCTGGACACTGCAGGACTCTGTGAAAACCAACCCATTTTCCTTTTGGGAATCAGCCACCCCTGGAGGGGGTTCTCCTGATCCCACAGCCTGTGCTGTGTTCCCTGCAGGTGGAGCAGAACTGGGCCACGCTGCAGGGAGGGGAGATGACCATCCAGACGACGCAGGCCTCGGAGGCCACGCAGGCGGTGGCATCGTTAGCCGAGGCGGCGGTGGCGGCGTCGCAGGAGATGCAGCAGGGAGCCACTGTCACCATGGCACTCAACAGGTACCTGGAGAGGGCACAGCTGCCTCAACCTCAGCCTGGCATCTCCTGCCTGGGTTTTTCCTTCTCTTCCGGCACAGTTCACCCTGTTCAGTCCTGAAAGAGGCTTTTCCTCGGTGGATTCATGCGGCGGGTGGTGTGTGCAGGGCAGCTCCTGATTCCTGCTCTGGTCAGAATCAGAATTTCCTCCATAGATCACTGGTTTTGGGGTTTTTTTTCCCCCCAATATTTCTGGAGTAGAAGCTGAAGGAGCTGCAGTGGTTATTAGGGTTTTTGGCTGCACTCAGGTTAGCAAGATCTGAGGTGTAGCTCCACAGGTCCATCCAGCAGGATGAAATATCTTTGCCCAGCTCTGCTGAGCTGCTTAAACTCATCCTGCTCTTCCTAAAACCTGGAAATGGCCGTGGCCATTTCCCATTTATCCCATTTCCCATATCCCATTCCTGAGGGATAAGAAATCACAGCACAGCAGCGAAGGAGCTTTCCCACTGCTGAGGTGTGGACAAGAATTTCCCTCATCCAAACCAGGATCCTGGTTAGAGGCTGTTGGCTGAGCAGTCAGGGGGTGGAACAGGGAACCAGACCACACTGCTGGTAGCTGGAATAAAGCTCCAAGACCTTGTTCCATCCAGAAATTGCTGAAGGAATCACTTGGATCCCGGTTTGGTCCCAAGTCTCTGTTGGGATTGAATCCCAAACCCACCTTGAACTGTTTCTGCTCTTTATGATGCAGATTTGGGTCCTTCAGATATTTCTTGTCTGCTACATGAGTTTGGTCAAATTGGCTTTTTTTTACTAATATTTCCCTGTAAAATTCCCTTTTAAAACCAAATTATCTTTCCAGGACACTGGAGTTACAGGAAAAAGCCCCATCTCCCCAAATCAAACTTGCAGGATTTTATCCTGCACATTTCCAGGATTCCAGATTTACCTACATGGATATATTTTTAAGAAGTGGGAAGGCTGGGCATGGGCTTACACCTGATGCCAGGTTTGCTGAGCTGCCCTGGGCCTTCCTGCAGGGAAAATGCCTTCCCTGAGCTCCTGAAGGAGAGGGATGTGCCAAGGGGAGGAGGGAAGCCAGGCAAGAAAATATTCTGGTTCTCTACGAGTGTTTAAGAGCTGCTCTGAGACACAGAGGGGCTGTTGAGAACTGAAAATCCACCCTGAGTGGATGCAGTAGGAAAGTGTTTGGCATCTAAGCAGGAAATGAGGGAAGAAAAGGAAAAATATGGGAAAAGAGTTGGAAAATATTTGAGTCAATTGGTCGAGCAGAGAACGAGCAGAGGGAGAGCATCCATGGGGAAGCTAAAGGCAATCCCTACTTTTTTTTTGCTTAATTCAGGTGGAAGTTGGTAGGAAATTTGACTTCAGGAATTTTTTACCTCTGCTGAGCAGATATTGTCAAAATAAGTTGAATATTAGGAAATACCAGGAAAGGCATTAAGGGCAAGCCAGGCTTAGGAATAACTGATGGTGCATTCACACCTTGGACAGTGTGGGAAGCACTCACCACTCAAACAGAAAAGAGTGATCAAGCCCCAGGAATGATCCATGCCACATTAAAAAGAATTATTAAAAAGAATTATTGAGCCACTTGGCTGGGGAGGAGCTGAAGCCAGAGCTGGTGATGCTGGTCATGGCAGCAGGGCAAGGTGAAGGGGCAGAACCAGGGAGAGCTCTGAAATCTGCAGAGCCCCAGGATGTGCCAGTGCCAAAGTCTGATACCTGAATGCAGGGGCAGGAAGGAGCCACATGGAATTGTCCCAAAGTTTTATCCAAGTCCCAGGAGAAAGGGAGAACACAGAGCTGTTCTAAGAGACCTGAAAAAATCCACCAGAGGCAGCTTCTTCCCATCCCTTCCTCCTGCAGTGCTGATTTCCTGCTGTGCATCACTTCCCCCGGGCCAGATAGGAATCCCTCTGCTCTGGGCTGCTCTCCTGGTGTGTGTTTGCTGGTTAAATGGAGTTTTATTTTATTTTATTTGTTTCTCTGCTGTTCCTAACCCCTGTCTCCCTCTGCAGTGAAGCCGCTGCCCACGCCGTAGCCACGCTGGCCGAGGCCACCCTTCAGGGAGGGGGTCAGATTGTCCTGTCTGGGGAAACTGCAGCAGCAGTGGGAGCGCTCACAGGAGTCCAGGATGCCAATGGTAAGGCCTCTGCAAGGGGTTTGTTGAGGCTTTTTTTGTTTAGACTCTTAAAAACAGCATTTTCCTCTCTTTTTACTGATATGGCACAGTTTGGGTGGTAAAATGCTCCTCCCTCACTCAGGGGGTCACTGACCAGTTGTGAGTTTTAATCTCAGTGTGGAATGGGAGCATTAACTCCTTTGCTCCCATGGTGCTGATCTTTCCCTCCTTTGCCAGCTGGCTCTACATCCTTAGGTTTTTTGGGAGAACTCAGATGTGATGTGTGTCTGTGCCCAGCACAGGAAGGACCAGCCTTGATCAATTAACACATTTAGTTGGTGCCATAATAAACTCATCTCCAGAACTCTTAAACCAACATTTTATTACTTATTTTCTGCCCTTCTCAAGGCTTTTTTTCTGTGCTTGGTGGCTATTCCTAAGTCAGCCTCAGGTCGTTTTCCTTGTGCTTCATTTTCCATCTTCCTACCACAGTCCCACAGTCTCTTGATCTCTTGATTCCAGGGATTCTCTGTAGCATTTCTCACCTGTTCTATGCCTTCTGCCAAGTCTGGTGACTTTTGCAGCTCTTCAAATTAGAAATAAAACTGTAAATCTATAAAATCCAGTCAAGAGATGAATGGAATATGAAAATGTGCCTCGTTGGGGCTCATCCACTGCCTTCAGTTGTCCTGCGCTTCTGCCTGAGCCTGGAGGTGTTTAAGAACACCTGGACGTGGCACTGAATGTCTTGGTGTTGGGTCATAGGTTGGATTCAGTAATCCCAGAGGTCTTTTCCAGCCTGACTCTGGGATAATTTCCAAGCTCAGGCTGGTTGTTATGGAATTGCCCAAGAAAAGACCCACTGATTGTTTGGGTTAGGTGGAAGGAGGTGTGTCAAAATCCGCCAGGAAAGAGAGCGCAAAGGGTGAAGCTGTAAAGAAACCTCACCTCAAGGGTGGGGCTGTTTGAACAGGAATTGTCAAAGAGGGGCCAAGCACGTGTGGCTGGGTGGCAGAGCTGTCACTTTGCACGAAAGCAGAAACCTGCTCAGGTGAGAGCTGCCTTCCATCGGGATCCTCATCCAGCCGGGAGCGCGCTCCGTGTGAAACGTCGATGTTCAATTTGCAGCAGAGGAGGGAAGAGAACTTGACTCGGAGCTGGTTTTGTTCCCTTGCTGTGGAGTCAGCCAGCCTGAAGAGGGAGCAGAAATGAAGGGAAATCCCTGTCCCCGGAGCTGGGAATGCATCTGGCACCGAGGGAAGAGCAGGGTTGTGTTTATTGTGCCGGCAGCCTGGCGTGAGGGCCATAAGTGCTGTGTGTTTATCAGAGGCAGGATCTGACCCTGGATGCTCAAAAGCAGCAACGAATCAGATTTGGAAAAGCAGATCTGCACCCCTGGCTCCTTCTGCTCTGCTTCCAAAATGCTTTCACAGTCTGGATTCCTCTGGATGCTTCCCCTCAAACTCCCCTTCTCCACACCCTCCCTGAGTCACTCCACCTCACTCTCCCAGCGCTGACATCATTTCAATACAGGCTGGGCTTTTTTTTTTTTCCTTTTTTTTCTCCTTTTTTTTTTCCTAGCAGCCGAGTTGGAAATCTGATGGGATTTAGAGTGCATTAAGAGGAGAGGCTGCAGCATTTTCCTGTGAGCACAGCCTCGCCCACAGCCCCTCGCCTGCTTTCCACTCTCCTTCGATTTGCTCTAATCTCCGGTGGTATTAAGGGGAAGGGCTTTGGAGTCCTTGGAAGCTCCATGCTGCTGCTTCCTTACGTAACCAGCTAATAGATCTCCCTCAGGGATGGAGGAGATGCTGGTATCCATTGCTGCTGTCTCTGTCTGGGGAGGCAGAGCAGATGGATTCACTGCTGGCAGGATTTATCTCCATAGCCGGGGTGGGAGCATCCTCCTGGACACCATTTGATGGATGCAGCGGGAAAAATCCACTCTGTGCCCTTCTGTCCAGAGGAGGTGGAATTGGGAGTGATTTGGGGAAAACTGCCACAGCCAGAGTGGTCCTAACCAGCAAATTTCCCCTTCTCGTTGTTGCTTGCAAGGTCTTAATTTGCTGATATTCCCAATAAATGCTTCTCTCTGGGAATGCTCTGACCCTTCTGCAGGACTTTTCTGAGGAAAAAACCTATCTGGAAGGGTAGGATAGAAATTTATCTCCATCTTATTGATAAGGCAAAGGAGATAGTTTGACACCTCCCCATCCCTGGGAGTGTCCAAGGTCAGGTTGGACAGGTTTGGAACAACCTGAGATGGTGGAAGGTGTCCCCATGGCAGGAATGAGATGATCTTTAACTTACTTCCAACCCAAACCATTCCCTGATTTCTGTGAAAATGTCTGGAGGTCAGGCAAGGTGTTTCATTCCTGATTTTAGCCACTTAGTGTAATTACTCTCTTTTTTTAAATTTTTTTTCATTTTTCTCTCACTATGGCAATTTTTCCATCCCTTCTCTGGAATTATCTGAATAATAATAACAATACAAGATGACCAGGATGGCTAAAAAGAGGAGATCTCTGAATATTCATGGAAACGTTGGAATCTAGGGCTGGATATCTTGCAGGGAGCCCAGGAACGTGGCTGCACTGCGAAAGGGCTGTGGATAATCTTGTGATCTGTTCCATTCCCAGCTGAAGGAAACAAGATCTCCTGCTCCCATGCAGTGTCAAGCCAGCTAAGTGCATTAAGGTTTTCCTGCTCCTCAGGAGCATCTGCTTCGAGTGGGGATGCAGGAACTGGTGACCCCACACTCGGAGCCTCAGATGGTTTTGTTCCTAAGTGGTTGGTATTGAACAGAGGGATATGGAGAGCAAGAGGAGGGGAGTGTGGCAGCACCAGGCCCTGAAAATGCTGGGAAATGCTCTGCTGAGAACAACCCTGTGCCCTGGAGCTGCTTTTGGAGCGAGAGGAGCTGGGGAGGTGCCGTGCTGGAGCAGCCTCCTCCCGCAGCCGCCCTTTGTTTGCCATTGATCGTGGGGCCCTGAGAGCTGCCAGGGCTTCCCGGCTGATGCTGAAATATTGATGAGGCTCCTGGCGGGGCCGTGCCTGCAGGGCTGCCCGGGAGGGGCAGGGCTGTGCCCCGGGAGGGGCAGGGCAGCTCCCTGCCCAGCCTGGGTTCAACAGCACCAGCCCGGGGCTGCTGTGGCAGGTGAGAGGAGTGGAACGCTCCAGCTCCAGCTGGGATTCAAACCAGGGCCTGGAAAGAGGAGCAGTGGGAAGAGTTGGGATAGAAGAAGAAGCTGTGGAGGATGTGTGGGATCCAGCCATAACCAGGGAATTAATTTCAGACCAGAGATCCAGTGGATCCTGCTTGTCCCCCTTGGCTGTTCTTTTCCTGTCCCCAGAGCAGATTTTCCTGCTGGATCTCCTCCTTGTGCTGCTGGAGATGCTCCTGGGAGCACAAAGGGGGCGCTGAGAGGAGCCCACCCAGAGTCCTGCCCTTCTCCATCCCAAAAATCCAATCCTGCACTCCACACAAGCAGAGGGGGCTGTGTTCAGGGCTGAGCTGAGCCAGGATCTGTGAGGAGCATTAGGGTCTGACGTGGGCAGGGGGGATTAGAGAGCTCCCTGCTTTCACAAGCCCAGGAAGGAGGCATCAGTGCTGTTGGCTTTTGGCTTCTTTTTCCTGCTTCTCTCAAGGCTGGGATTGAAGCTCTTGAGATGATATTTTGTGTTCAGATTTAGGTGTTTATTATTTCTTACTTATTTTACAAGTGGTGAGTTTACAGCATTCTACTAACAAGCTACAAAATGACCAACTATCTTTTTATACAAGGTCTTTTGAGGCTAAACTATCCAATTAAGAAATGACACCTAAATTATTTTTACTTTTAACTTAATAACTCATCACTCAAAGCCTGCAATGTGAGCTTTTTTTGTCTAATTACAAAATGCTACTTAAACTTATGAAGAAGAAGGTGAGGAAGAACAACTAGCCACCGCCCTAAAACTTCTATCTTGCCCCATATATATTGTTTTATTTTAAAACCTTAAACACTAAGTTTTCCACGCTGTGATATTACAGACTTCTAATCAAACTACAAACCCATAGTGCTGTCAATCAACTTTGGAAGCTTTCTCCACAGCCTCAGGTCAAATATAGTATTTTCTTGTGGCTCTGTGCCCTTCAGCACAGAAAGTTTCAAATTCTCTGCATGCAGGACTCCAACATGCACGGGATAAAGGAGCCTCAGCGGGGTTTGGGGTGACAGTGCCACACAGAATTGCTGCTCCAGGTGGTGATTTCCATGTGGGAAGAGGTTTAAATGCTGGAAAAGTTTCAGTTCTGGGCGAGGCTGCCGAGCTTCCCACCCAGAGTGAGCAGGTGGGGAGCTGTGCCCAGGCTGGGCCGTGCAGATGGGAAATGGGAATTTACTCTCCTCTGGCAGCTCCAGTCCTGGAGCTCTGCCTGCCAGTCCCACCTGGCTGCCTGCAGAGGAGAACACACCCAGGAGGGAGAGGCAGGACTGGGATCCTGTTCCCTGTGCTGTGTGTGTCCCCCAGAGGGCAGGAACACAGGTGGGAAAGCCCAGCACAGGTGTGGGATCCCTGTCCTTGCTTTGGGATTCCTTGGGATAGGGAGGTGCAGCACGGAGCCACTGGAAGCTGGTGGCTTTTTCACCTGAGAAAAACATTTATGCATTTCATGGGGGGAGGCTGAGGGGCTGCAAATGTCACTTTTTATAAAGGAGTATTTCATGTTTTTCCTGTTGGATCTCCTTTTTAGGGAAGATGGAGCCAAATGAGTCGCTAGCAGCTTGGCAAAGTGCAGATCAGCATGTTTGCATCCAGGAGGACAGGAAGGAAAGAGTCAAGCTTTTTGTAGGGCCTCCCTGGTGGGAACAGAATTTTTTTATGAAGGTTTTCCCTGAAACAGGTAGGATTTAATCCAAATCTGAAGGAAAGGTGAGGAAAATTGTTTTTGCAGGTGTGTTTCAGATGAGAAAGGGTAGAAGAGAAGCCAGCAAGGGGAGCAGAAGAGTGAATTCATGCCTGGGTTTGCTGAGCAGCTCCAGGAACAGGGAGAGGCGTTTCCTAGAGGACAAATTGCTGTGTATCAATGAATAATTATCAGCAACAGAGCTGTTGGGCTCTGAGTGAAATCCCTTGGCATAAAGCTCAGTTAAAAGGAGCTTCATCTGTGTGGGGTTGGGGTCTCTTCTCCCAGGGAACGAGCAACGGGACCAGAGGAAACGGCCTCAAATTGCATCAGGGAGGTTTAGGATGTTAGGAAAAAAATTCCTCACTGAAAGGCACTGAAATTCCTCTCCTGTCAGGCATTGGAACAGGGCAGGGCTGGAGTCCCCATCCCTGGAGGGATTTCAAAGCCCCATGGATGTGGCACCTGGGGACATGGGGTCGGGCTGTGCTCCCAGGGAACAGGGACAGGAGGAGAGGGAACAGAGGACAGAGCCTCAGGGTGGATTCTAGGGAAAATTCCTTCCTGGAAAGGGCTGTGCACAGCTGCCCAGGGAGGTTTGGGGTCCCCATCCCTGGAGGGATTTCAAACCCCGTGGATGTGGCACCTGGGGACATGGGGTCGGGCTGTGCTCCAGGGAACAGGGACAGGAGGAGAGGGAATGGCCTCAGGCTGGGCCAGGGCAGCCTCAGGGTGGATTTTAGGGAAAATTCCTTCCTGGAAAGGGCTGTGCACAGCTGCCCAGGGAGGTTTGGGGTCCCCATCCCTGGAGGGATTTCAAAGCCCCGTGGATGTGGCACTTGGGGACATGGGACAGTGGTGGCCTTGGCAGTGCTGGGGGATGGTGGGACTCAATCTGGGAAGTGTTTTCCAACCTTAATGATTCCATGATTCCAAGGACACTCACTCCCCTGCAGAGAGGGGGTTCCTGACTGCATCCTGTGCCCACCCCCATTCCCTGTTGCTGGATTTTTTAGATTTTATTGAGATGGGGTAATACTGAGTGATTGGTGTTAGAAGTAACAGCAGCACTGTGTGGCAAAAGCTAACAGGCTGAAAAGCATTTACAAAGTATTGTAACCAAACACCAGGTTCACTTCTGATGGAATAGCTTTGAGCTGTACATCTCTTGTGCCTCACTATTCATCAAAGCTGATAATAGAACAAAATCTCTTCAGACACCTCTCAGCTGCCCCATCTCCATAAAAGCTGGGAAAACCAACACTCTGTCAGTGTCACTGCTGGGTGTGACCAGGAATTCCCTGCTGGCAGTTTGGGGCACCAACCCCAGCTCCTTGCCAGCAGGAGGAGAGCCAGAACACCCCTTAGGCCCCAAGGGCTGCAGTGTGCCTGCCCTGGCACACCTTGCTGTGCCCTTTGTAGCCACCCAAGGGCTGCAGTGTTCCCACCCTGGCACACCTTGCCGTGCCCACCCTGGCACACCTTGCCGTGCCCACCCTGGCACACCTTGCCGTGCCCTTTGGAGCCCACCCTGGCACACCTTGCCATGCCCACCCTGGCACACCTTGCCGTGCCCTTTGGAGCCCATCCGGCACACCTTGCCATGCCCACCCTGGCACACCTTGCCGTGCCCTTTGGAGCCCATCCGGCACACCTTGCCATGCCCACCCTGGCACACCTTGCCGTGCCCGCCCTGGCACACCTTGCCGTGCCCTCCGGAGCCCCCGGGGGCGGTGTTTGCGGTGCTGGCCGATTGCCGCCGCTAATCCCGCCGTGACGCGGGGCTGGCACTCGCTGCCACCGCCCGGCTTTGCTCTGACATCCTGGCCCTGCTGCTGAGGCGGCTGCCGCTGGCGATTAGGATTTGTCTGCCCACCAGCCGGGGTTAAAAATAGCCCCCCCTGTCCCACATCCGTGGCCGGAGCTTCCCCCGCTCCGGGTCCCGTTCCCGGTGTGGGGCGGAACCAGCCCCGCACTGCCCGGTTCCTTTGGGCTTCCGTGGTGGGAACACACGATGGTTATTTCTGGGGACAGTTTGGTCTTTTGGAGGAGAAAAACTTCATTTTATTGTCTTTATTTGGCCTGGAGAAGAGAAGGCTGCAGGGAGAGCTTACAGTGTAGAATGGGGATTTGCAGGAGTGAGGCTTACAGGAATGGCTTCCCACTGTCACAGGGCAGGGTCCTCTGCATGGGATGGGATTTTGGGAAGGAATTCCAGGCTGGGAGCAGGGGGAAGCCCTAGCACAGGTTGTCCAGAGCAGCTGTGGTTACCCCTGGATGCCTGGAATGTCCAGGGCCAGGTTGGACAGGGCTTGGAGCACCTTGGGACAGTGGGAGGTGTCCCTGCCATGGGGACAGGGGGTTGGAGCTGTATCTTCAGGATCCCTTCCAGCCCAAACCGTTCCATGATTCTTGTGGATATTTTGATATGATGAGCACTCAGGATGTCCCAAGGCCTCTCTCCTCTTCACAAAGTGCCTGAGGAGCACAAGGAGCCTCCCAGGTGGTTCCATGCCCCTGTTCTGTATCCAAGTCTCAGGTGAAATCTCCTCTTTGAGAGCACAGAGGGAGGAGGCAGCGCCCTGGGGAGGCCCCAGGAGTGACTCAGCTCTTGATGTTGTCCCTGCTCAGCGTGTCCATGCCAGAGTTCCCAATATCCCAAAGGGAACCTCTTCCCTGGGGCAGGGAGGGGTTTATCCCAGGGGTTTATGGAGCCTCTTCCCTGGGGCAGGGAGGGGTTTATGGAGCCCCTTTCCTGGGGCAGGGAGGGGTTTATGGAGCCCCTTTCCTGGGGCAGGGAGGGGTTTATGGAGCCCCTTTCCTGGGGCAGGGAGGGGTTTATGGAGCCCCTTTCCTGGGGCAGGGAGGGGTTTATCCCAGGCCTTTCCCTGGACACTTCCATCCCTTCCATCATTTCTGCCACTCCTGCTGGTCTCAGGGAGCTCCCAGCCCCTAAAGGAGCCGTGCCCTGTCTGGCCTTGTCTCCTGGCTCCTCCCTGACCTCACAGCATCTCCAGCCCTCCCCTGGTGAGCTCTGACATGCATTGCTGTGATCAGGCAGTTGAGCCTGCCAGGCTCCCCAGCTGTCACAGCCCAGGCTGGCCTGCTTTGAGCACAGGCCATTTACCTTCCACGTGTCCTGAATTAGGGGAAATGGACAGGAGGGCTGGGTCTGTTTAAAAATTAAAGCTGATTAGAGGGCATTAACATTACATTTAAAGCAATAGACAGCAGCCCTCCTCTCTCTCAGCATAGTTGCAATATGTTCCCTTTTGTTCTGGGCTGCAAGAGGGAAGGGAGCAGCACTGCCAGCGACTCCAGGCTGGGCAGGATTTCTTCTTTAGCCATAAATTTTGAAAGAGGAGCTGCCTGTTGGCTGGCGTAAGAATTTAAAGCAGGTCTGACTACCTAAAGCAGTTCCCATCTTTGCTGTGCTATCAGGAAGCTGAAGTTCTTTTGGCTGATCCTGAATTTCCCTTGGAAAATTCAGATGATCTGACACTGTCTTCTGAGTGTCGTGTTGGGAAGTTTCATATTTGATGGATCCCAGTTGTTTTCTGTTAAATCCCCCAATTTACATGGTGACTCTTCATCCCAAGACCAGGAATTAGTCAGTCTGGCTGGGAACTCTCTGAATGTGATGCTTGACTGGGACTCCCTGTGGGTTTGGGTTGGATTTGAAGCCTGTTTGTTTGGTGGGTTTGTAGGATGCTTTTTCAGGCTTCTGCACCTTCATCTCACAGCCCCTCAGGAATTCAGGTGGCTTCAGCAGGAGCTGCTCAGAGCAGGATGGGTGCTGAAAAGAGGCCTTGTGGCAGGTGAAGGGATGTGTTTGTGTTCCCTGGATCCTGCTTTTCTCTGTGTTCAAGAAACCAAAGCTCCAGGGAGAGCTCAGAGCCCCTGGCAGGGCCTGAAGGGGCTCCAGGAGAGCTGCAGAGGGACTGGGGCCAAGGCCTGCAGGGACAGCACCCAGGGAATGGCTCCCAGTGCCAGAGGGCAGCCAGGGATGGGATCTTGGCAATGAGGAATTCCTGGCTGGGCTGGGATTGCCAGAGCAGCTGGGGCTGCCCCTGCATCCCTGGCAGTGCCCCAGGCCAGGCTGGACACTGGGGCTGGAGCAGCCTGGGACACTGGGAGGTGTCCCTGCCATGGCAGGGCTGGCACTGGATGCCCTTGAAAGGTCCCTTCCCACCCAAAACCATTCCATGGTTCTGTGATCCCTTAGTGACCTTTCAGTTGACTTTACCACCAGCAGCATTCACGTTAAATTCCAGGGGGTTTTTTTCCATTTATTGTGTGAAAATCCCCAACAACTTGGCTTTGAGAGCCATGCCCTGAGCTTTCCTGGTCCCCTCTGGGTGGCTGGGGCTGGCAGGGCCTGTGGCTCTGTGGTCACAGCAGAATTTTTGGGGTGTCTGTAGTAGATGGGAATTTTAATCCTTGGACAAGCTCCTGTCTAAAAGAGATGTGGTTGAAGCCAGGCAGGACAGGAATGGCAGCCAGTAGAGTTGGCATCTTCTTCTAAATACATCTGGAAGCACAAGGAAACATTTCCTTGTTTGCCACTGTTTCCAGCCCAGGAATGGGGATGGAAAGGATGTAAGGATGGAGGTGTTTTTGAAGGGTGTCTGCAAGCAGATCTCAGCAGTGCCACCCTCTGGGATCAGAGTTTTGGCTCCAGGATAGGGAATTGCTCTCCTGACAATCTGCACCTCTCCAGCCTGGTGCTGTTTTACTTACAGCCCTTGGCTTAGGGAGAAGGGCACAGGTAGGGGCAGAAATCTCTCCTGACCCATCAGAGATGCTGCTGAGTCCTTTTTCCTGGTCTTCTCCTCCATGCTTAACCTAACTTTGGTCAGAGGCTTGACCAGCAGAGCTTCTTCAGGGCGTCCAGACAGGATTGTGGTGCTCCTGGAAGGGCCACAGGCACCACCAGCCTGGAGAAAACAGTTGGGTGGACATAGATGAAGCCAAAATTGAGACCAGCTCTGCTTTGCTGCTCCTTTCTCCAGGATAAAATTCCCCTGTGCTGGATTCTCCCTGTAGTAACAACCCATTCCAAACCATCTGCAGCGTGTGGCAGCCCCACCTCAGCTTTTTGAGCCCATCTCTGGCAGATCTTCCAGCTTCACAGCAGAGATCCAGGGCAGTTTCGTGCTGCTGGCACCATCCCTGCTCATCCTGCTCCTCCAGAAACCCCAAAGAGAGGTCCCAGCTCTCCCTCCCTGTGAGCTGCTGCCCAGAGCAGAGCTCAATTTGTGCCTGGAGTTCAGAGCAGTTCCTCCAGCTGAGCCCAGGGCTGAGGCTGGGCAGTGCTCCCCACAGCTGGGGAGCAGCTGCAGCATCTCCCAGTGCAGATTTTGGCAGATTTTGGCTTGCAAGGCCTCCTGCCTCACCCCCATCCATGGTGGGGAGGGACAGTGCTGCACCACGGGCAAGGCTGGGGACATCACTGCCGCTTCCACCTGTGCTGTGCCACTGGGAGTTCATTCCCTGGGATTCCCCTGGGCAGATGGAGAGGGGCTCCCTGACCCCCCTGCACCCCCATGGCAGAGCCTGCTGCAGCCTGCAGGTGGGTGACAGCGGGACACAGCTCCTGCCACCATCGGGGTGCCCTGGTGGCTGCGAGCTGGGCTGGCCCAGGCCAGAGCTGAACTGGGAATGGAAGGAGGCTGCTGTGACCCGAGGGCACTTTGTGAGCTGCGGGCCCTTAATGGCTGTCCCCGGGTGCAGGGTGCAATCTGATCCAAATGGGAAGCTGGCTGAAATCCCAGCAAGCTGTCGCTGCTGCGGGAGGCATCTTAGGAAATGAGCTGGGCTCTGGGAGCTCTCCCCCCGCCCTGGGGAAGGAGAAATGCCCTGCCTGCACCCTGGAGCTGCTCCCTGCGCTGAGGTTTGCTGGCTCTTCATTTACCGAGCTCGTGGCCTTTTGTTTTACACCAAAGTTTCCTCCCTGCGGGCCACTTGTGGTTTCTGTGCTCCCTCTCTCCCTGCTCCTCTCTGGAATGTGCGTTCCCCACTTCCTGGATGGACTTCTCCAAACTCCAGCTGGCTCTTGGCTTTCTTTGCCTTGAAAAGTGCTCAGCCCCTCTTTTCTGAGAGCCTCAGCTGCTTCCTCAGCAGGCTCTGACCTCCCAAGTTCCTCCATTGCTTTTTTCCTGAGCACACCCAGAGTCTCACTCGGTGCCTGGATTTATCCTCCTCGTTGGATCTCCGGAGCAGGCTCTGATTTTAAAGGCTAAAAGCACAGCCCCACCTGTCTTGTGCCTCTGGGGCATAGTAAAGAGCCCTGTCCTGCAGCTCCTGAGCCTGTGAGCAGAAAGATTTCCCTTGTGCACCAGCCCTGCCCTGGCAGAGTGAGGAACATGGGAGGTTTTACTGAATTTTCCCGAGGGGCTGCACTGAACTTTCAGATTTCTGCTTTCCCAAGTGAAATTCTTTCCTCTTCCTTGATGTTCAGCCATTAGATTTGGGATTGAGGAGGACATTTCCTGCTCTGGGATTGTCTGGGGTGTTGTTTGAGGCATCAGCAGGTTGCACAAGAGCCTGAGGAGGTGCAGCTGCACCTTGGTGTCCCTTGGCTGGTGACCATTGGGTGGCTTTGTCCCAAACATTGGTGGGCACCCAAGGAAGAGAAGGCAAGTCTGTCACCATAAGGACTCTTCCAGTTTCCAGCACTTTGCTTGGAGCCTGGTCCCTGGACAGCAGTGGCTCAGCACTGGGATTTCCCTCCTGTGATGTGGAGTCCAGCTGAGCAGAGGGGAGGAGGCAGAACCACCTTCCCTTGCCCTCTGAGCATCAGGAACGCCCTTCCCACAGCCTGGTGTCCCTTTGGGAAGGCAGAGGAGGGTGATGTGTCTGTCCCTGCAGGGCCCTGTCTCCCAGTGACCTTCTCAGCTCGTGGAGACAGCTTGGCTTTGCTCTAAAGCAGCTCATGTGACAGCAGTAATCCTCAGAGGGTAAACAGCTGTGCAGGAAGATTCCAGGGAATCGCCCTATTTTCCCTGCTCCACACACACTGGGAGAGGCTGCACGAGCCCAGCCCCACTGGATGTCTCTGGAGCCATCCCTGAAAAGCCAGGGCAGGAGCCCTCACTTCCAGGATTCCTCCTGGGAGCCCTTGTGGAGCTGCAGAACCGGTTCCAAGAATTTTAAGAAAGCTGTTTCTCCTCAAGTGGTTTCCTCTGAATATTTTCCAAAACCATGAGTGGCATTTTTGAGCCCGAATTTGACTTCTGCCTCCCACCCTCCGTGGTTTTTTTGGCATAATTTATTCCCTCACAGTTATAGAAATTCCTCTCTCTGGGTAACAATTTCTGGTGGCTCATGTGGACCCTGTTCTGCTCCTGGGATACTCAATGGAATTTTTGCCATCTGCCCATGGGAAGTTCAGTTCTGCCCTGGAGAAGATACAGACTGAGGGAACACTAGCTTGGCATTGGTTTGAGATTAATCATGGGTTTATTATTCCCACCCCCAGCTTACAGACTGTAGCAAACTTCCTTTCCCTGTGGGTTTGCCCCCTTGTTGTTCAGATCCCTGAACTTCCCCATCTCCCTTTTCCCCATGGTTTTAACCTTGCAAACCTCCCAAGGGAAGGTCAGTGAGTGTGTGCTGGTGCTGACAAGTCCAAGGAGCTGATGACAGCTAAAGCAGGTGGTTTTAGCCTGAGATCCAGGTTCCTGCACCTCACAGGCAGCAATTCCCCTGAGTTCCCTGCAGGAATGAGGTGCCTGGGATCAGGTAGGCAGCAGTTGCTTCGTAGCCGTGGAATCCCTGGGTTTCTTGAGCAGAAACCACCAGCAGGGTGTTTGTGGCTGCAGTAAATTGTCCACCAGTGGCCTGAGACAATCCCTTATTCCATGTAAGCCACAGCCCAGCCCTCGGGAGGGACCATCTGTTCCTCTGGCCTAGGGCAGATTTGAGCAGAGCCCTCGCAGTGAAAGGCTCTCTGCTATTCCCCTGAGCTGCCTGATCTCTTCCCTTCCACCTCTTCCCATGGGGGAAACAACCAAAAACCCCAAAGCTTTGTACTGCCAAGCATCAGGGGAGCTCTAATTGGTGTGTAAAGTGGGACTGCTGCCTTTAAGTGGTGGACATGGAGCTAATGGAAGTGGAATTTTATTGCTGGCATCAATGAGGGATGTTCAGCTCCTTTGAAGTGGCAGGGATCAGCAGCCAGGGGGGTTTCTGCTCAGTCAGAGCCAGCAGTGAGTTTGGTCTCTGTTATTTCCCATTGCTCTGACCCAAGGATGAGTTATGATGTCTTTCTCAGAGGTTCCTGGTGTGTTCTCTCAAAAAAAAAAACAATTTGAGTTGCACTTCCAATAATAAGAGGTTTGAAGTCCAGCTTGGACTCAGCTGGGTTTTAGGGTTTCTGTGTATTTGCTGCTGTTGGAGATGTGCTTCCTCACCTGTGGGCCTCCCATCTGAGCCAGAGCAGTGGGGATTTGGGCCTGAATCATCCCAGCAAATAAAAACCAGAATTCTTCAGTCACCACCACCCCAGCTCTCTCATTCTCCAACCTGTTCTGTCTGCCTGGGAAGGACAGGACAGGCTCTTGCACTGCTTGATTCTCCTCACAGATTTTGTCTGTGCAGGTCCATGTGCCACAAATCACCACTTTGCACATCCAGGGTGAGACCCACAGGGACAAAACAGCTGGAAATCTCCTTTTTGAGAAAACAAACTGATCCCTCTCCCTGCACCCATCATTGCTTTCTCTTGGTGTGCAAAGGATCCTTCCAACCCCCAGGCCTGGATGGTTGAAGCACAAAAGTTCTGTGCCTTCAGTCACCAGGCCAGAGCCCCAACTTTGTGGTTTTAGCACCAGATGTGCAGAGTTTAAAAGGGAGGAATCTGCCAGAGGCAGCAGCATTCCAAGGATAAATACTCTCAGGGGAGCGAGGTGGGAGCCCATCTCACCTGCCGGGCAGCGGGGGACGGTGGTGTACAAAACAGGAGGAATGTGGACTGTAAAAACTTGCTCTTTAGATGAAAAGTTCCACATCTGAGCTGTGTTTTCACTGTGATTTATTGCTTACCTCGCTGAGGATGGGCCAGGTCCTACCTGGGGGGAAACTGGGCCAAATCTGTCCCTTGTCCTATAAAGGACGGGCTGTGGACACCAAAGCCCAGGAGGCTGCTGCAGGAGGGGATGTGCTGGTTTGCAGCAGGGATGCTTTTCTAGCTGGATTTGGAGGCTGTGCTTTGAGGTGAAGGGAAAAAAAGGAGCCTTCAGGTGCATTTCCAGCCCCTTTTCCCCTGAGGAAAAAAGCCAAACTTACCTCCTGGTAGCTGGGCAGGACCTGGTGCGAGGTGAGGCTCCAGCAGATCACCACAGCTGCAGCTTTCCATACCAGGGTAAAGCTTTAAATGCTTTCCCAAGGAGTTATCCTCCTCCAAAGGCTCTGCTGGGGGGCTGAAGCCACCTCTGTTGGGTTAGGAGCACAGAATTCCCTGGCACAGAGGCACTGATGGGGCAGGGAGGGAGAACCCGAGGCGTCGGACCCGCCGGTTGGCCATGAATGTGCACCCTGTTGTGGCAGGGAAGGCTCCTGGGGAGCAAATCTGCAAAAATGCTGGGAAAATGGCTTTTAGATGGAGCCAGGGCCTATCTGGTTACAGATTGCCTTTCTGCCAGCACAATGGCTGCTTTATGTCTCCATGTGCTCAGCGCTCTGTAGGATGTGCCCGCGTCCGTGCTCGCTCGCGATCCGTCGGCAGCGGCTCCGCTGAAACCTGCCAGGCACCCCGAGCCTTAAAATCACATGGAGCTCCTCCCAGGCCCCAAGGAGTGCCTGGATTCCACGAGCTTCCCAGCCTCGTGCTCCTGGGATATGTGGAAATTCCACTTTGGCAGCCATTTCTGCTCCTCATTAGTCTCTCACGGTGGGAATTGTGGAGAGCTTTGTTGGAGGCAGCCTGAGCTTCTCCGTGATGGATTTCACTGCAGACTTTCCTCAGTGGGCCTCTCTGGGCCAATTCAACATCTAAATGTTGGTAAAATATCTGGCAGTGCCTTATTCTTACCTCCCACTTTACCTTCCACTTACACACTCCATGTTCTGTATGGAATTAGAAATATTTTAGTTGCTCTGCCTGATATTGGGGTGCTAATTCTGTGGGGGCACTGAATTTTTGCACTCACCCAGTAAACCAAAGGATGCATTTCCTATGAATACATTAATCACCCCACTAAATCCCCCTCTCCAGCTGTAGTATCTCCCCTTTTACATTTGCATTTCATTGTCAGGCATCCTAGCAGCAGACTATTCGTGCTGCAAGTGGAACATGGCAGAGGGTTCATCAGGTGAGTGGATTTTTGTGGTGGTAGTTTGGAATGTTGGGATTTAGCTGGTTTTGCACTTGGACCTTTAGGTCCCTCTTGGTGTTTCTTGGGGTTAAAGGGGCTCTGTCTGTCTGGTTTTTGTGCCTGAACACCGTTTGGGGTTGCAATGCCTTTGGGATGTGGTGATTTCACTCAGGTAATAAAATGGTTTTGTAATTTTAGGTGGTGCCCTACCATGCTTCACACAGTAGCCATTAATAAAAAATTATGGAAAATACAGGACACTAAAAGCTGTTTATAAAAGCAGGATAAGAATCCATCTCTCCCTCTGGGAGAGCCCCTGGGGATGTTAAAAGCAAA
Source organism: Molothrus ater (assembly GCF_012460135.2). Lineage (NCBI taxonomy): Eukaryota > Metazoa > Chordata > Aves > Passeriformes > Icteridae > Molothrus > Molothrus ater. Next base: position 1,262,141 of record NC_050482.2, read on the forward strand.
GTATTTTTGGCAAAATCTACCAGGGATCCCTTTGAGGTGATTGTTCAGAATCTCGTTCACCGGTTTAACACCTGATTCCTGAGGAGAGGAACAGGCTGATTTATCCTGAGGTGTTTCCTCTCCCCATTTCCTGAGAAGCTGGGCACAGATAACCCCTGTTTTGTACCAACACCCAGCAGATCATGGGGGAAGCAGAGCTCAGCTGGAGCAGACCTTTGGGGTTTGGACTTTCTCTATTTTTATCTGCGTTTCGTGTAGAGATGATTGACCACGATAGACTTCTAATCTTCTCAGGTGTGTCCACGCCAAAGCCAGCTCATCAGGGAGGCTTAGACAGGTTATTCTCTAAGCTTCCAGCCCTGGAGCCCAGGAAAAACCTTCCTTCCCACAGGCAGACACATTCCCTGGGTTTGTCACCCCTCCTTAGTGACAAATCAACTCCAGTTTAAGGTGCCATGCCCTGGAGACCCAGCACGAGAGGGGCAGGTCTAGGTGAGGACTGAGTTTAAGCAGGGACAGCCCAGTTCTGCCTCAGGTGATGCCCAGGGGCTGTTCTCCAGCTCTAAACTCACCCCATGAAGGGGAGAGGAGGGGACAGATGGCCTCAGGTAAGGCAAAGCAAAAAGTGTGGAGCTAATCCACCCCCAGGACACCAAACTGCTGTTCTGCTTTTCCCAAGCACCCTTTTCTTGGGAGTTTTTCCATCCAAAAAAAAAGAGAAAAGCTGGGATTTCAGATTGTTTCCCATGTTAAACATCACTGCAAGTTTTTTTTCCTCCTGGGACTGTCCTTGCTGCAAAGACAGGTCCGTGGCACTGGTGTCACCGGTGAAGGACATGTTTGTCCCCAGTGCTGCAGACTGTGAGTCTTTGCTGTGCCAGGGAAGAGTCTGGGCATCATGTTGGCTCAATGGGATTTAATTCCCTTCTTTCCATGGAAGTGCTGAGGCTCCAGGGGAGATAATTCCTGTCAGTCAGGAGTTCCAGCTCTGTGGTTTTTGTCTCCAAGTGCCTCAACCTTAAAAGAAGTCCAAAAACTCCCTAAACATCCAAAACAAACCCCAAAAACTCAAAGCCCCCACAAAAGATCTAAGAAGAAATAAGGGACATCAAGCCAAAGATGTTTCAGGTCTTGGCTAGGCCGTGGCCCTTCCCTCTTCATAGGGAGGAAGAAACCAGGAGTGTCCCAAAGATGCTGGTGCTCCCAGCCAGGGAAGGAAGGTTGGTGCCCGACCAAGATTTGGAGGTAAACCTCAACTTTGGATGTTTGGATTTTATTTAAAACACCACCTTGTTGCAAAATACCAACATTGTGCTGAAGCTGAGTGGGTGGGAGGAAGATTGAGCTGTGTAAATGTGGTGTTGCCTCCTGGCCTGTCCCGTTCCCATGGTGTCCCAGATCAACCAGTGGCTTTGGGGGTCACTGAGACAGCAACTCCTGCTGCCCTGAGTGAGCAGAGAGGGAAAACTCCCTGCAGCAGATCCAGGGGAACCAGAATCCCACACTGCATCAGTTAGGAGATCTCCAAGGTCACCAAATCCCAGCTGTGCCAAATCCCCACTGTGTCCCCCAGCCCAGAGCCCTTAGTGCCACATCCAGGCATTCCTCGAAAAGCCCAGGAAAGAAGGAGTCACTGACCATGTTAAGCAGGCAGGAGACCCCCCCAGGGACAGTCTGAGAGATGAGCTGTGACCATGGAGGTGTGGTGGATGCAGGGAAGGAGGCAGTGACTCTGGGCTGCATCCTGTGCAGCTGTGGATGGGAATGTTGGATCTCATCTCCTGCATTTATCCTCCCTTCTAAGGAAAAGTCAGGGCTATGATGTAATTTAATTGTCTTTGATATCAAAGCCTCGGGTGCCTCATTAAATTGTTCTTTATTGGGGTTTTGACCAGAGTAGCTCCTGTAAAGACAGATGATGGGGGATCTTGAATGAGGACTGCAGCTTCCTGCAGATGATTTGGTGGAGAAGCCTTCACATTTTGACCTGGCTGGCACAGGGGTTCTGTAGGGAGGAGCTGTGACTTGTGAGCCTGGAAAGCTCTCAGAGCTTGCATCACTGCATGGGGGTTTTGTGGTTTGTCAGCATCACAGAATCCAGACCAGCTGGGGTTGGAAGGGACCAAAGATCATCCTGTTCCAGCCACACCTCCCACTATCCCAGGTTGCCCCAAGCCCTGTCCCAGCTGGCCTTGGACGCTTCCAGACATGGGGCACTGAGCCATTTCTGATGGGAACAATCCTTCCAGTTATCATCCTGAAAGATGTCAGAGTCAATCTTGCAGCTGAGGTGGTAAAAGATGGAGGGTGAGCTTTCAGTTCGTCTTATCTTAAACCAAGTGTCTGTGTTGAGAGATGTCTTCTGCTCCTCTGCCACTGCTGAGTGTGGTGGGATTCCTGAAATGCTTTGTTTCTGAGGCTGGCTTTGGGTGAAATCCCTTCTGGGGTGTCACGTCAGCACCTCGTGCCTCAAGGGACACGTTTGGTTTGGCACTCCAGCATTTGTCAGGGTAACACCTGACTCTGAGAGCTCTCATTTCAGCTGCTGTGGCTGGACCTTGTTAGAAACTGGTTTATCTCCCTGAAAATACACCCTGGTGCCCACTGATTGTCCCCTCCCTCCACCTCTTGAAGGCCTCTGCAGTCAGTTCCCCAGAAAGGAGGTGGTCAAGAGGATATTTTTTTTTAAATCTTCACCAACCCAGTTCCCAGTCAAAGGAAACATCTAATAAAAATATCAATTGTGGGACATTTTACCATTTGTGCTGAGCAGTGTTGGCAGTAACACTCCAGCTGCTGTCCAAAGGTGCAGTTGGTGAGGACAGAAATGGGTTTTGCTCCAGGATTCTGTAGGACCAGCCCCTCTCCTGAGCCAGCCTCAGTCTTACTTCCTCTAAAACACCTCCAGTGATGGAGACTTTGCTCCAGAGCTTCACCAACCTTATGTTCAGCTGTCATCTGGGATTTTTCCACCTCCTAAGTGCAGGTTTCCATGCTGCACTTCAAGCTCGTGTCTTACTGGGGGCAAGACAATCAGAAAAGATGATTATTCCCTACTTACCTGCATCAGCCTTGATGTTTTACACCTGGAAAGACAGATCAAAGCATGCCCAGTGCCCCTTTATTGTGCTGCCCACCAAGGGCAAACATTTCATTTTTTGGAGGTCTTCTGGCTTGATTTTCTTTTTTTGTCTATTAAAATCTACTCATTCTGAATCATTGACAAAAATTCTTCCATCACATCTTCCAAAGTCACCCTTGGCTCTGCAGGGAGTGTGGTGATGAGATGGTGTCTGCTGCCCTGTGAGCCAGGGCCCTGCAGTGCATTCCTGAGCACAGGAATTTCAGCTGGATTCCCCAGCCCTGCCTCCAGAGGAGGGGAAGGAGAAGGTGCAGGAGGATCTGCCACAAAAGGCTTCAGCAGGATGGTGCTCAGCACAGCTTGCTCTGGTTTCCCCCAGTGCTGATGGAAACAAACTCCTCGGGAGGAGTTGGATGTCCACAGCCAAGAAAGTCCAGTGGAAAATTCCACTTTTTTGAGCCTTTTCCATTTGGTGCTGAAACAGGGGGCCGAGGGACTGGTGAGGTCACTCACGCCTGACCCTGCAGTGCTCACAGCTTGCAGCACTTAGGCCTTTGGTGCCCAAGAAACCAGAGCAAGAAGAGTCAACCTTCACCTCTGGAGCCACTGGATCCCCAATAGCAGCAGCAGTTGAGGTTCTGGGCTTTCATCTGGGCTTTCATCTGGGCTTTCATCTGGGTTTTCATCATTTTGCCTTGCTCCAAACCAGACAGTGTCCTGTGCTCTCCGAGGGGCTCCAAGGTGATGGCTCAAGTCCTTGTGCATTTTCCATTTTGTGCCATAAAAGAACTCCCAAGAGCAATAGTTCTGTGCTGTTTCATGACCCCACACTTGTGTCCCCACTCCTCCTCCACGCCCAGCAGCGTTCCTTGTGACATCTCAACCTGCAGAGCCATAAACTCCCCTCAGGGGCCATCTCCACTCTTGGGTTCTTCCCTCAAGCACGAGGGTGCTGAGAAGTTCCCACCATCTGCTCACCGGCCTGGAGCTGGCTCCTCACCCCTGCTGAGGACAGGAGGGGCTTTTTGGGGGCTCCACGGCGGGGAAGCAAAGGCACAGCCTGGCTGCCTCTTCCTGGGAGCCCATGGGCATGGTTTGTGCTGCTCTGTGTGTGATCCATCCCCTCTGCTGCTGTCCCTGCCAGGCAGGAGCTGCTCTGAGCAGCCTCAGGTTCCAGTGGGATCCCATTCCCTGCCTGCCCCGTTCCTCACAGCCCCACTCCACTTTCTGTGCACAAATGTATTTCCCAAAGACTCAAGAAGTTCGTTTGGGGCTGGCTGGGTTTTGGGGTTTTTTTTGTCTAATGGATTTCCTGTTTTTAATACAATTGAAAGGGTCTGAAATCCATGCTTTAGATTAACATATGCCAGCTAGATTAGGGCTAATCAGGGCGCAGGTCTGAGCAGATGCAGCGCGGGGCCAATCCCAGACCTGATTACAGCATCTCAGTGCTTTAATCGTCTCTCTCCCAAGGGCGATCGGCTCTGCTCTAATGCACAGCAGACTTTGCAGCCCTCTCCTGCTCTGGTTTGTCACCACCCCTGGCAGGAAGGGCCACCACGTCATCTGCTGAGGCGATTTGTGTTAATCCCACGCAGAGCAGAGCGGGATCCGCGCCGCCTCTCACCGAGACTTCCCAGGAGCTCCCAGAGCTGCCCAGGCTCGGCCAAGCCCTGGCTGAACAAACTCACCCTTCCCAAACACCCCCGTGGGTGCCCAGGGCTCGCCAGTGCCTGCTTTTGGCACGTTTGGACAGAGCGGTGGCTCGAGCGTGGCGCAGTCTGTGGCCCACGGGGGGGTGGTGGTGGCTCTGCTCCCTGGGCTGTCCATGTTTGATCTCCTCTGGGTTAACAACCCAAGTAACCCAAAGGGCTTAGTTGGCTTGTTGGTCTGGAGCACGGATTTGAGGTGCATCCCAGGCCAGAGCTCCAGCTCTTGCCTAAACTGGGCTGTGCTGTGTTCCCCCGAGGGGTCTGCTCAGAGATTCCCTTCAGCCGGGCTGAGCCTGAGCTCTGTTTGCTCATTTCTTCTGTTCCTGAAATTCCCACTGGCCAGAGGGAGCTGGGAACCTCCTCCTGACTCTGTGCCTCCGTGGGAGCTGGTGCTGAACAACCAAGCAGGGAACCAGTTCCTTGGCTGGGCCTGGGGCATGTGGCCAGGAGGCCTCAGGCTGGGGCATCAGGAGCATTCCCAGCCCCGGAGCCCGAGGGGAGGGCTGAGGCAGCGCCGGGGTCACCCACCTGGTCAGCATGATTAACTCCTAAGCTTTCCTGTCTGCACACAGAGTTATCCAAGGACACAGAGCTGCCTCTGTTACCAAACCAGTGCCCTTGGTGGGGCAGAGCTCTGCTCCCTGCTCCTCAGCCCAAAGGGGTTGCGCTGCTTTTTCGGGAAAGCCTCGCTCGGGAGCCTGCTGTCCTGGCAGGGCTGCCCATCCATCCCGTGCTGCTGCTGCTGCTGCTGCTGCTGGAAGCATTTGCTGACCTCAAAAAGCTGGTTTTTCCCCCAGCAGAGGTGTGGGTAGTTTCTGAAATGTCTAAATGAGCTCTCTTGTCCAAATCCCCTTGGTCAAGCCAAAGGTGGAGGTGGGCACAGGGATAACACCGGGGTAGAACGATGGAGTTTCTCCTCCCAGCCTGCAGGATTTGCCATTCCCCTGCCCTGTCCAACTCTGTTGAGAGCTCCTTGCTATTTTTTCTGCCTCTTTCCACCATTCACATCACAGTGGCCCTCAGGGGCCCCGTTGTTTTGTTGTCACCTTGGTTGGTGTTTCCTGGCTCACCAGGACTCGCCTTTGGCACTGCAGCGTTTTCCTCCCAGCCCGAAGCTTTGCCAGCTCCATCCTCAGCCTGGAGGCATCTGATCCATTCCTGCAGCCTTGGCAAAAGCTGTTTCTACTTTGCTGGACCCATCCATGGCTGGGGAAGGGCTGAGAAAGGGGGATTGCTTTCCTTTCTCTGTGCTGTGTGTCACATGCACACTGTGAGAGCCTGGGGCCGGTGCCAGGAGCAGGGTTGGCTTGGCCAGGGCTTGTTGCCCTTTCCCAGGAGGAAGGGAATTGTGTTGGAGAGGGTTGTAATGGATGCACAGCAATGGGATCCTCTCACATGCCACTGGTGGGGTGACCTGCAGAGTTACAGGGGATGGGAGAAGCCAAATTTATCCCTTCTTCAGCCCCACAGTTCCCAATTCTGGGTATATCAAGTGGAAAACCTGTGAAGAGCGTGTGGAGGATCCCTGGTGGGCTGTGGGGTGGGTGGGAGCAATCCCTGCTCCAGGAAAACTCGGCCTGATGGGTTTGGCTGAGCAGCTCCCTGCTGTACCACCCCAAAACATGGCTGGGCTGGGTTCCTCCTCCAGAAATGATGTTATTTCTTTCCTCCTCATCCTTATTCCTTCCCTGGAGCTGCCACCCATCTCAACCCCATCCCATCCCTGTTCCCATCCCGTTGGCTCCAGGGAGGGCAGATCCAGCTCAGCGAGGCCACCAAGGCACAGATCATCCACCCAGCCTGGGCACAGCTGGGGCGCCACTTCCTGAAGTTCCAAAGTCCTAAAGGTCCTTCCTGATTGCTGCTTTCCATGGATAGAGTCACGGCATGGTTTGGGTGGGAAGGAACTTTAAAGATCATCCAGTTCCAACCCAAACCATGGGCAGGGACACCTTCAAATATCCCAGGATGCTCCAAACCCTGTCCAACCTTGGGCATTGCAGGGATGCAGGGGCAGCCCCAGCTGCTCTGGCAATTCCAGCCCAGCCAGGAATTCCTCATTGCCAAGATCCCATCCCTGGCTGCCCTCTGGCACTGGGAGCCATTCCCTGGGTGCTGTCCCTGCAGGCCTTGGCCCCAGCCCCTCTGCAGCTCTCCTGGAGCCCCTGGAATGTGCTGGAAGCTCTCCCTGGATCCCTCCCTTCCCCAGGGGAGCATTCCCAGCTCTCCCAGGCTGGCTCCAGAGCAGAGGGGCTCCAGCCCTGGAGCAGCTCCGGGGCCTCCTCTGGGTTCACCCCAGCAGCTCCAGATCCTCACGGAGTAGAGAACCCCCCTCCAGGTGGGAGAGCTCCAAAGAGCCGCCCCCAGCGGCAGCCCCCACACCCCTGGGCACCTCCCGTGGCTGCTCTGTCCCCTCTCCTGACGCCGCGGGTGTCCCTTTGTCCCCGCAGGGCTGGTGCAGATCCCGGTGAGCATGTACCAGACGGTGGTGACCAGCCTGGCGCAGGGGAACGGCCCGGTGCAGGTGGCGATGGCGCCGGTGACCACGCGGATCGCGGACACGGCCGTCACCATGGACGGGCAGGCGGTGGAGGTGGTGACCCTGGACCAGTGACCCCGGAGCAGCCCCACCCTGCCCAGCCTCCTCCACTGCAGATTTTTTATGCCTCTCCAGAGATGCAATCAGGTGGCATTTGAGTCTCTCCCGGCTTTGGAAACAAAACTTTTTTTTTTTCTTTTTCTTTTTTTTTTTTCTCTTTTTTTTTTTTTTTAATTGAGAAAAACAGAAAAAAAGCAAAAAAAAAAAAAACCAAAAAACCAACCAAATCCTGGCAGAGGATGTGTGTAAAGTGCATTTTTCTAGCGCCACTCTGCTCTCGGAGGAACGAGAAGCCAAATTGTGACGGGACTTTGATTCTGAGGAGGTTGGAAAGAAAAGAAAAAGAAAAATACAGCGACCCTTTATGCCCCCTTTTCCCCCACGTGGGATCGAGCAGGAGGAGGCTGGGGGGCAGCACGGACACCCTCAGCCAGCACCGACCTCGACAGCAAATTAGGTATCAAAGATTTTAATATGGACTTTTATATTCCGAAAAACCCACCCTGGATAAACAAACAAAACAAAACAAAAAAGAAAATAAATAAAAACAACAAAAAAACCAACAAACCACAAAAGGAAAAAAAAAAAAAAAAGTTTGGGGAAAAAAAAAAAAAAAAGACTCCTCTCCTGGGAAGGAAAGAAAAAAAAAATTAAAAAAAAAAACAAGAAATGCATGTGTGACTGCAGGGGGGTGGATGGAGACCTCCCGAAGGGATGATGCTCTTCCAGGAGCCTGCCGGAGGATTCGCGCCCGCTGGGCTCCCTTGGTGCACACTGGAGACCTGTTCCTACTTCTCTGCTCTCCTACCTGCCATTTGACATCCTCGGGGTTGTTTTTGTTTTTTTTTCCTTTATTATTATTATTATTGTTGATGTTGTTGTTATTGTTATTATTATTTCGTGGCTCTAGACTGGAGCGGAAGCGCCTCTAAAGGGGCTCTGGCTGTGTCCCCCCCCTTTTTCCCCACCACATTCCCAGGATTTCCCTCAAAACGGAGCCACCTCGGGCTCATCCCATTCCCTGCTGCCAGCCCCAACCTCTGCTCCTGCAATTCCCACAGGAAAAGCTTTGCCTGAGGGGGGATGCGAGTGAGACCCTTCCCTTTGGGGGCCCCTCTTCACCCCAGCCCCTGCCCCATCCTGGTCCTGCCCTGTGCCTCTCCCAGCACGGTTTTAACCCCAAAATCCTTCCCAGGAGGGTTCAAAAAGCCTTTGGGGTGGGGTGGGGGTGTTTTTTGGGGGGCAGATTTTACTCAGCATCCCCATGGGCCAAACCCTCGTGCCCAACCAAACCCCTTCCCCCCCTGCAAGCACTTCCCATGGGATTTAATTTTTGGGGTTATTTGGGGGGTTTTTTATTATCATTTCCAAGTGGCCGTTCAAGTTCTCCACGTCTCGCTCTGCCTTCGAGGGAGTTTTCAGATTCTTGTATTTACTTGTTTTATATGGGGGAAAAAAACCAAAAACCCACAAAAAGAAACCTATCCAATGTTCTTTGTATACAGTTCTTGGGTCCTTTTTCCGAGGGGAGGGAGATCTTTCCATAGAAACAGTCCTGGTTCTCCAATTCATGACGTTTTTTGGGTTTGGTTTTTTTTCTAATGATTTTTTTTTTATCGTCGTTGTGAAGATGTCGGTGGCTTTCCAAGTCAGTGTTTCTTTGGCGATGAAATGAGGTTCTTTTAGTCCCCCCCCCCAAAACAAAAAAAGAGACAAAAACCAGGCAAATAGCAGAGCATGGACCCCCCCTTGTTTTCCCAGTGTCTATTATTGCCTCATTCAATAAATTGTTACAAATGTGTCTACCCGGCTGTCCAACGCTCCTGTTTTGGGGGGACTTTTGGGGATATTTGTCATCCCTCCCTTCCTGGTGGCTGTTTTGGGCTTTGGTCCCTCCCCCTCCCGTGCTGGGGCTGGAGAGGAGAAGCTGAGCATCACCTCATGGGGATGGTTTTGGGGTTTAATCCTTTTTTTTTGGTGCCATTTATCTCATTTTCATCTTCCAGCATCCACCTTGGGAGTGCTGGAGCATCCCCCCATGCTCCCAGCCAAGGGCTGAGGGAATTTTGGGGTGAATTCCTCCATTTTCAGCCCCATCTCACCCCCTGGGCCGATGATTTTCTGGGATGCAAACCCAAGGAGGAGCCAGGAAACGCAGGGATGGGCTTCAGCAGCTTTATTGAAGGATGGTTCTGGATCCAGGGAATCCTGCAGGGCTCCTGGTGGCCTGGGGTGGGAGGAAGAGCAGGAGAAGCTGGAAGGACAAAGAGAGGGAGGGGATGCTCCCAGGAATTCCCAGGAGCTGGAGCGGATCCCTGGGACATCAAAGGTGCTGGGAGGGTGAGCTGGGGGTTTGGGGACCCCAGGACATCCCATGGCCCCAAAGGGGTGCCCCAAAGGGGCCCCGGGTGCAGCAGCAGGGCCGGGGGAGGCGGCGGGGCCTGGCAGACGCTGCTGGGAGGTTTTAATCTTCATTAATCGGCCTTAATCAGCAGGGCAGGGCCTCCTGCTGGGGCAGCTCCTGCAGCCCCCAGCACCAACAGCCTCCCGTCCAAACTGGGAGAGACTGGTGGGGATGGGCCCTGCACCAGTAACCCCAACCCCAAACTGGGAGAGACTGGTGGGGATGGGCCCTGCACCAGTAACCTGCACCCCAAACTGGGAGAGACTGGTGGGGATGGGCCTGCACCAGTAACCCCAACCCCAAACTGGGAGAGAATGGTGGGGATGGAGCCTGCACCAGTAACCTGCACCCCAAACTGGGAGAGACTGGTGGGGATGGAGCCTGCACCAGTAACCTGCACCCCAAACTGGGAGAGACTGGTGGGGATGGGCCCTGCACCAGTAACCTGCACCCCAAACTGGGAGAGACTGGTGGGGATGGAGCCTGCACCAGTAACCTGCACCCCAAACTGGGAGAGACTGGTGGGGATGGAGCCTGCACCAGTAACCCCAACCCCAAACTGGTGGGGCTGCACCCATTCTCTGCCCCCTGGCATTGGGGGGGGTCTTCGTGTGGATTTTCTGCCTCTAAGCACCCCCAGGGAGGGCCCTGAATTGCAAAATGTGGCCCCAAATTGGAGGATTTGACCCCAGAAATGCAGGTGGACACTCAGGATGAGCCTGGCTGCTGCAGCTGGGAAGGGCCAGGATGAGGGGGGTCCTGGGGGGCTCCCCCAGAGGGAGCAGATCCTGGGAATGCAGATCCTGGGAATGCAGATCCTGGGAATGCAGATCCTGGGAATGCCGATCCTGGGAATGCCGATCCTGGTGGGACCGGCTGCACCTTGGGGCGGAGCCTCTGGGGAGGGGCGGAGCTCCTGGGGGTGTGGTCGGGGTGGGGCTGGGGATGCTCCACCCCCAACCCCCCCAAATCCTCCCCCGGCGGGGCAGGGCCTGCTCTGAGTGAGGGGGGGGTTAAAGCCAGCACTGGGGGAGGGAGGGATGGACAGACAGACTGGGAGATGGGTCAGGGGATGGACTGACGGACAGATGGATGGATGGATGGATGGATGGATGGATGGATGGATGGATGGATGGATGGATTCCACACCTGGACAGACAGACAGACAGACAGGGGCTGGGTGTCCGTACAGCCAATGGACGTGGCTGCAGGAACGCACAGACGTTGGGTGTTTGTTACCTGGACGAGCAGACGGATGAACGACCAGACAGACACACGGACACCCGTGCCCCCACAGCCCCCACCGGCCCCAGCAGGGCGATGGGGACCCCCGCCCGTCCGTCTGTCCGTCCCTCCCTGCCCCCAGCACGGGGGGGAAGATTGGAGCCTGCAGCCTAATCCAGCGTGATCCAATCTCCGTGGGCTAATGCCGAAAGCTCCGTAATCACCAGCGCTGCCCTACATTCCCTGCGCATCCCAGCACATCCCAGCACAGCCCCAAGCCCCCTCCCCTCATGCCCCTGTCCCCTGAGAGCTGCCACCTCCCCTGCTCCTGCACCTGGGGACAGGCAGGGGACACGGGCCGCCCGCTGCTCCATCCCTGCCTCAGTTTCCCCCCTGCATGGGGCTGGTGTGGGGTGGGATCCAGGAACAAGGGTCAGATCCAGGAGCAGGGGCGGGATCCGGGAGCAGGGGTGGATCCGGGAGCAGGGGCTGGATCCGGGAGCAGGGGTGGGACCCAGGGCTGGGGCAGGGGCCGGTGGCCTGACCCCATCCCCACAGGGCCCTGCCCAGACCGGGGCAGGATCAGCCTTTGAGGCCCGAGTCACACCGGGACACGTGGCCACGCTGCTCCAGTCTCCAGTATCCCGCAGATCCCAGTTCCCCCCGCCATGGAGATGGGCTGGGATGCCAGACCCCCCTCTGGGGCTGGGGGCAGCCCAGCATTGCCATCCCCCTTCAACCACGTGTGCAGGGCACCCACAGCATCCCCCAGACCCACACTGATGGAGCGGGGCCCTCCCCGGACCCCGCAGGGCCCTCCCAGCCTGGCAGCAGAGCCCTGGGGACACCAGGGGACACCAGGGGACACCAGGGGACACCAGGGGGACTCTCCTGTCCGCGGTGGTGCCCCGGGGCCGTAGTTGGCAAGTCTAGAACCACCGGATCCTGCTACCGCACCAGTGTGAGTTCTACCATTGCCAAAGGCAGCCCCGGGGCAGCCAGGCCCAGCCTGGGGACAGCCAGGGACAGCGGCCACCGTGCCGGGCCTGGAGAGCTGCAAAACATAGGAAAAAATGCATCAATTCACCCATCCGGCCAGAAAACCCCACACGTGGCTCCAGATCCCCACAGGGAGAGGGGCGGGAGGTGCGGGGTCCATCCTGCTCGGGGCGGCCACCACGAGGACACGGCCTGGCCGAGGTGTCCCTGTGGGCTGGGACACCACGCTGGGATGGACACGCCCGCAGTGTCACCATGTAGGGATGGACACCCCCTCAATGTCACCACATAGGGATGGACACCCCCTCAATGTCACCATGGCATGGGTGGGATGGACACCCCCTCAATGTCACCACGTAAGGATGGACACACCCTCAATGTCACCACACTGGGATGGACACCCCCTCAATGTCACCATGTAGGGATGGACACCCCCTCAATGTCACCATGTTGGGATGGACACCCCCTCAGTGTCACCACGTTGGGATGGACACCCCCTCAATGTCACCATGTTGGGATGGACACACCTCAATGTCACCATGGCATGGGTGGGATGAACACATCCTCAATGTCACCACGTAAGGATGGACACACCCTCAATGTCACCATGTTGGGATGGACACCCCCTCAATGTCACCATGGCATGGGTGGGATGAACACACTCTCAATGTCACCACGTAAGGATGGACACACCCTCAATGTCACCACGTTGGGATGGACACACCCTCAATGTCACCACGCTGGGATGGACACCCCCTCAGTGTCACCACGCTGGGATGGACACCCCCTCAGTGTCACCACATAGGGAATGACACCCCCTCAGTGTCACCACGCTGGGATGGACACCCCCTCAATGTCACCACGGCGTGGCTGGGATGGACAGATGGACACCCCCCCTCATCCCAGCAATTCCAGAGGCGTTCCCAGCACCCCATCCCAGCACCCCCTCCCCGAACCCCGGCGCTGCTCCGTCCCCCGCCCGGCGCTGCTCTCCCCGCCCTCTCCCATATTGGCACTACACATAATTGCTCAAAAGCTACAAATCAAAGCAAAAATGTGCTAGTGCCAAAACGGGCCAGGCGGCGTCGGCGACGGCCCCGCGGCGCTCGCGGGTCTTTCTCTGCTCTGTTTATGGCCCTATGGTAATTCACTGACCGCGGGGTTGCACAGTGAATTCTACCAGTGCCATACACAGAACAGGAGTAGCGAGCTGGCACCTGCCCTTTTTCCCCTGGATTTCCACCCAAATCCTCCACCAGCAGGAGCCCGACGCCCCCGGAATGGCGACAGGAAAATGGGAATTGATTATTATTGATTGGCAAAATGATTCAGGAATGGCCGGGCGAGGGGAGATGCTCACCCTGGTGGGGAGGATCCGGTCCCCAGCTCAGCTGGGGGATTTTTTGGGATGGGGATGCTGGAAGCCGTTTCCCACCCTGCATTTCCAAGGTTATCCATGAATCCCAGCCCCAGATTTGCCATCCTCGGGAGGGCTGCAGACCCCCCAAAATGGTCCCAGACCCCCAAAATGTGGCAAGCTCCCCCCGATGGCCACAAGCCCCCCGAAACGGCCCCAGATCTCAAAATGTTGCAAAGCCTCTGGGTGGTTCCCCAACCCCCAGAACGCCACAATCCCTCCAACTAATTCCAAACTGTCCAGACAGCTGCAGCCCCCATAAAATGCTTCAACCCCCCAAAAGGTTGCAACCCCCCTGGATGACTGAAAGCCCCCCAAAATTTGCAACTCCTCTGGATGGTTGCAAGCCCCCAGAAGGTTAAACCCCCCCTGGACGGTCACAGACACCCCCAAAAGGTTGTAACCTCCCCTGGATGCTTTTGAAGCATCCAGATAATTTGAATTCCCCTCCAAAAAAAAACTATTGCAACCCCCCTGAAAGGTTACAAACCCCCTGAATGGCAGAACCCCCAAAAACATTTGAGAAGACTTTTGATGGCTTTGGACCCTCCAGAATTGCAACACCCTAAAAGGGATGCAGACCTCCTGGATGGCTGCAAACCCCCAGATGGCTGCAAACCCCCCAAAATGCTGAACCACCCCCAGATGGCTGCAAAGCCCCCAAAACTTGCAGACCCCCTTTGCTGCTGAAGATCCTCCTTTGCTGCATGAGCCCACCCAAGAGGATGCAGATCCCCTCCAGTGGCTGAGACCCCCGGATGGCCGCAGGCCCCCCTGAAATTTCCAACCCCCTCGGAGGGTGGCAAAGCCCCCCGGATGGTGCAGACCCCCGGCTGGCAGTGACCCCGTCCCCAGGGCCGCGGCGACCGCGCCAGAGGAGGAGGAGGAGGAGGAGGAAGGCACAAAGTCTCCTTTGTGTGGCAAAGCCGAGGCCCCAACGAGCCCAGAGGGCCGGGATGAGCTCGGGGTCCCCCGGATGCGGTGCTGGGAGCTGACCCCCGTCGAGGACACAGCCCCCAGCCCCTCACACCCCATCTGGCCTCGAATTTGGGGACAAAGAGGAGCAGCGGCGCTCGCTGGGCTCGGCCACCCCCGTGGCTTGGGAGTGACACACACGGAGGGGTCAGCGCCAGCAGGGACACACCTGTCCCCACCCTGCACCCACCTTTGGGGCTCCAACGGCAATGCCCCCAGGAATCACCCAAAAAACTCCTGGAGACGCCCCAAATCCCCGTGGGGCTCAGCCAAGCAACCCAGAGGGAAGAGAAGAGAACCCCCCGTGACCACAGCTCGGTCCTCACCTGGGGGACACCGCCCTGGCGCCGCGGTGGCCTGGGGACAGCGGGGACAGCGCTGCCAGGGGACGCGGCCAGGCCGAGCCCGTGGCCATCCTTGGCCATCCTTGGCGTGACTTTGGGCGACGCCTTGGCCCCGATCCGGCCCTGGCCGCCCGCGTGGCCCCGGCACCGCGCCAGGCAGGACCCGGCCACTGCCCCCGGCCTTGGGGTGCCCCCTTTGTCCCTGTCCCCCTTTGTCCCTGTCCCCAGCCCCCGCCCAGGGCCGCTGCGGCAGCTGGGCCCGGCTGAGCCAGCCCAGCCCCTCTGCGGAGCCGCCCGTGACGTTGGAGGTTGGAGCTGCCGCATTGCGGATGGGGCCCCCCCGGGCCCCCCCGGCCCCGCTCCCGCTGCCCCCTCCCAGGGCTCCCGCACCTCCAGCTGGGGACATCGGGGTCCCCTGGCCACGCTCTGGGGGCCAATGGGGCAAAACAGCATCCCCAGAGCCACCGGAGCCACCGCCGGAGTCACGGGCGATGCTCACGGCACCGGCAGCACCAAGATGGTGCCCGGGCACGGCCCCTGGCACAGCGAGGGACGGGGACATGGTGGTGGCTCCTGAATGTGGCTGCCCTGCCATGGGGGCAGTGGGGGTGGGCACCCGGCCAGCCTCGACACCCTGACACCAGGGCTGCCTCCATGGGAACGGCCAGGTGGGGATGGGGACAAGGACAGGGACAAGGTGGGGATGGGGACAAGGACAGGGACAAGGTGGGGATGGGGATAGGATGGGGACAAGGACAGGAACAGGGACAAGGCAAGATGGGGACAGGGACGAGATGGGGATGGGGACAAGGACAGGGACAAGATGGGGATGGGGACAGTGGCAGAGATGGGAACAGGGACTCGGATGGAGATGATGGGGATGGGGATGAAGTGTGAGACAAGGAGACAGGGCAAAGGAGAGGTGGAGAAGAGAAGGAGAAGGAGACAGGGATGGGCATGGGGATGGGGACAGGGACAGATAAAGATGGGCATGGAAACGGGACAGAGACAGAGACAGAAATTTGTTCAGGGGTAGAGATGAGGATGGGGATGTGGCTTGAGATGGGGACAGGGATGGAGACAGAGGAGGCAGAGGAGGACAGGGACAGGGACAGGGACGGAGCTGCCGGGAGCTCCATTTCGGGCTAAACCGGGCAGATTTGTGCCGCAGTGCCCGCAGAGACACCGGCCATGGCGCCCGGGGACGCCTCCTCACCCCAGAGCAGCCCCCGGCCCGGGGCAGGACCCCACCGTGCCACCCCGACCGAGGTTTGGGGTCCCCAGACAGGACTGGGGACACGCCTGAGCCCGCCAGGGTCCCCCCAGGCTCCGCAGCACCGGGCGGGGCAGGGGGTGCGCGCCCCGGGGGTTGGGGCGCTCGGGCAGCCCCCAGAGCAGCCCCGCCGTGTTCCGGGGTCCCCCTGAGCCGGGCTTTCGTTTGCGGCACAATTTGGGGCAGCGGAGCCGCCACCGGGGCTGCACGGCGGCCACGGAGCGCACCCGGGGGGCGGGGGGGGCACCCCCAGAGCCCCGGAGAGCCCCCCCAGGGCCGGGGGCCGCGGGCGCTGGGGCTGCGCCCCGATCTCGTTGTCACCGCATCGCCCCCCGGGATGCGCCCGCGGCGCCACCGCCCCGACGGGAGAGGTTTGGGGAGCCCGGGCGGGATGGGGGGCGCCGGGAGGGGGGGGTGAGGCACGGGGGGCTCAGCCCGAAGGGGTTTGGGGACCCCCCCGTCGAGGAGAAGCGCGGAGAGGGGGGAGCGCAGCGCGCCGGGCTCGGGTCCCGCCGGGAGTGGGTGCGGGGGAAGGGAGCGGCTCAAGGGGGGGTCCCCGAGCCCCGGGGGGGTCCCGGCAGGACCCGACCCCCCCGGGCCCGAGGGCCGCACTTACCTGCGCTGCTCCGAGCGCTGCCTCCGCTCCGCACCGGGCCCGACGGGGGGGTCACCGTGGGGCTGGGGGGGACGGACGGACACGGGACCCCCCCCCCCCCCGGCACCCGCAGCCCCCGGGGGGGTCCCCGCCGCCGCCCGCAGCCCCGGCGCTCGCACAAGTGGCGGGGAGCGGCGGCGGCGGCGGCCTTAGCCCGGCCGGGGGACCCCCCCTGCGGCTCCCAATTGGCCCAGGTGCCCCGGAAGGTGGAGCCGGGCCCGGGGCGGGGAGGGGGGGGACGGGCTCACCTTGGGCCGCCCCCCCTCCCACGCACCCCACCCCCGGGGCCGCCCCGCCGGGGTCGGTCGTGCCGTCCGTGCCCCCCGTTCCCCCTCCGGGCAGCCCCGGGGGTGATGGCGGGACCCCCCCAGGGCTGGGCACGGAGCGGGGGCTCCTGGACAGGCGGAGCGGCCCCCCCGCTCCATCGCTGCCCGCGCTCCGTGGGGCGGAGGCGGTGCCCGCCCATCCCCGCGGCCTCGGGGCGGCTCCGTCCGGCGGCGGCGGCGGCGGGCAGGGCCCGGGCAAGGCTGAGCCCCGACCGGCGCTTCCTTCCCCTTGGGGGGGCATTTTTATAGCCGGTGCCGTCCCGCCCCGGGGCCGCCGTCGGGGCCGCTCACCGGCTGTCGGACACCGGAGCCGCGCACCTGAGCCGCCCCGCCAGCGCCGATCCGGTTTCCCGCTGCCGAGACTCCCCCCACATCCCCCCCGGGGCCGGGGGGGCGAAGGAAACCGATCCCGAGCCCCCCCGCACCCCCTCGCACCGCAACTCGAGAGGCGCAGCTGCCGCCGCCCGCCCCGAGGGGCTGGGATGGGATGGGATGGGATGGGATCCCTGGGATGGGATGGGATGGGGTGGGATGGGATGGGATCCATGGGATGGGATCCATGGGATGGGATCCATGGGATGGGATGGGGGGCTCGGGGGGCGCGACCCCCGCTGTGGGTGCGGGGAGGGGGGCTCTGTGATGGATCCCGGGCGGGTGGGAAGCGCTCCCGGTGGTCCCGGTCCCCTCCGTGTCCCAGCGCTGCAGGGATGGGGCGCACGGAGCAGCCCGGCGCTAAAATTATATCCCACCCCCCAAATTTCGTTTCTTGTCACCACATCAAACCCCCGAATCGCCCCCAAATCCCGCCCAAAGCCCCCCAGCGCAATAACGCAGGTTCAAACCACATGTAAAAACATAAATAAATAAAAATACAAATTTATAAGAATAAAACTCTCTCGGGGGTCAGTGGCGCCCCCCCGGCCCAGGCGCGTGTGCAGCGCGGGGCTCCAGCGCCGCAAACCAGCCCGACCAGTTTGGGGCCGGCCGCCCGCCGGGAGCGGGATCGGGTTGCCGGGGCCGGGATGGAGGGCGGGAGAAGCCATCGGGGCTTCCCGGGAGCTCTGGTGGGGCTTAAACCCCCCAGAGGGCATGGGGGGGCAGGAGGCTGGGTGGGGTAACCCCCCCAGAGGGATGGGGGCAGAGGACGGGGGGAGGAGGAGGGGCTGGGATGGGCGCGGTGCTGGATGCCAGGACTGGGATGCGTTGGGGATGCTGCTCCGTGGGACCCCGGGGTGGTGCTGGAGAAAGGAGGGTCCTGGCATGGTCCCCAAACCCAGGGTGGTCCTGGAGCCTGGGGCACCTCTGGTGGTGCCCATGGCCTGGCGTGGTCCCCACGAGCCAGGGGTGGTCCCCAGGGGTGGCCGCCATGCAGAGAAGCACCTGGGACGGTCCCTGCATCCCATCGGATGCTTCCCAGGATTCCAGGAGGGGCCCCAAGCAAGGAGGGAGCCAGGATGGGCCCCAGGTGCAAGGATGGTCCCCGGGAGGGTCCTGGAGACCTCAAGACACTTCTGGAGCCTCCCGGATTATCCCCAAGGAAAGAAGAACCCCAGATGGTCCCCAGAAGTCAGGATGGTCCTCAAGACCCCAGGATGGTGCCCAAGAGCCTGGGATGGTCCCTGAGACCCCAGGACGGTTCCTGACACCCCAAAACCATCCCCAAGGTGGGAACCATCCCAGATGATCCCCAAAAACCAGGGTGATCCCTTCCCAAGGGAGGGATCCAAGGTCTCCAAGCAGGAAAGAACCTGGGATGATCCCCAAGAGCCCGGGAAGGTCCCTGGGATGATCCCCAAGAGCCCGGGAAGGTCCCTGGGATGATCCCCAAGAGCCTGGGATGGTCCCTGAGTTCCTGGGATGGTCCCTGAGTTCCTGGGATGGTCCCTGAGTTCCTGGGATGATCCCCAAGAGCCTGGGATGGTCCCTGAGTTCCTGGGATGATCCCCTAAAGCCCAGGAAGGTCCCTGAGTTCCTGGGATGGTCCCCAAGAGCCTGGGATGGTCCCTGAGTTCCTGGGATGGTCCCTGAGTTCCTGGGATGCCCCAGCTGAGGACGGTCCCCAAGCAAGGAGGCTCCTGGGGTGGTTCCCGTGCCAGGGGATGATCCCAAAGCTGGGACACCCCCATGCCCTGCACGGTGCCAGCCCAAGCAGGGGATGGGGCCCTCACTCCAGGCCCGTCCCTCTCCTGGCATCCCCGATATTTCAGCTCCACCAAGGAGCGGCCGCAATTTCCCGTTGGCCTCGTCCCGCGTAAGCCGAGCGGAGCCAAGGGCCCTGTTTAAAAATTTACATCTCCTTCTTGGGTTCCTGTGCCCAGGCTGGGATGGATGGGGCTGGAGGAGGCTCTGGGAAGGTGCAGGGGGCCGGGCAGGGCAGCGCTCAGTGGGGGCTCAGCAGGGCTGGGCTCAGGGCATGGATGGATGGAAGGATGATGAGGATGATGAGGATGATGAGGATGATGAGGATGATGAGATATTGATGTGCAGGGAGCTGCATCAGCCAGGGAACCCTCTCAGCACCTTCTCCAGCCAAACCCTCCCTGTTCCATGAGATCCTGGCTCCAAAATGGGATGGAAGCTCAGGGACAGGCAGGGGGGAGCCTGGTTCACCCTGGTGGGCATCACCCCGGGCTGGGATGAGCAGGGATGAGCAGGGATGAGCAGGGATGAGCATCCCGTTCCTGGGGGTTGGGGGTTTTGGGGTTTTTTGGTCTGGAGCTGTTGGATTCAGCATCACCATGCTCAGGTGGGAAGAGGAAAGTGGGATGGAGGGAGGAGTTGGGGAAAGGAGCTGAAAATTGGAAAGGAGCAAAGCAGGGAGGGAGAAACCCCGGCTCCAAAAGGCTCAGAATCACTGGATTTGGGGAAAACGGAGACATTTGTCACCAAACGTGCCCTGAGCTGGGAGTGTTCTCTGCAGGGGCACTCCTGGGGTGTGACGGGGCAGTGGTGGGATCCATCTGGGCAGGTCCATCCCGGCTCCAGCCCCACCATTCCAGCCGGGCACACACGCACGTGTCCCGCAGGCCACGGTTCGCTCCGTTGGCACATCCTGAGCTGGAATTCGGGTCTGAATGGAGGAAGGAGGAGCCAAAGCCTTCCCCACACCCCCCTGCCCCTCCTGCCCTTCCCGGGGGTGCGGAGGGGCCGTGTCCCACGGCAATGTCATGCATTAGTAATGGCCACCCATCCGATCCGCCGGCGCTGACGGCATTTCTTCCAGCGGGAGGAACAATTGGGCCGTAACCGGAGCCGGCCCGGGGCCGGCCGGGAGGCTCAGGTGTCCCCCGGGGACAGCGGGGTCACCACACGGAGCCCGGCTCGTCTGGGTGCCCGCCTGGGCTCGGGGGCATCCGGATGGACACACGGATGGACACACGGATGGACACACGGCACCGTCAGGCTGGGCAGGATCCCCGAGATCCCTGGGGCTCCCAGGATGGAGGGTCCTGGAGTGTGGCACAGGGACAGAGCCAGGAGGGGTGGGAGTGCCCCGGTGCCACCAGGAGCAGCCCCAGGAGCAGAGCCCCGAGCAGCGGCCAGCGCTGGGCTGTCCCCGTGGGTCACAGGGGCTGTGGGTGGCACCAGCCAGAGCCTGACAGGGGTGGCACCCACAGACCCTTGGGATGGCACCCACAGACCCCTGGGGTAGCACCCACAGACCCTTGGGGATGGTACCCAGAGGTCCTTGGGGATGTCACCAACCAAAGCCTGATGGTGATGGCACCCAAATCTTCACAGGGGTGGCACCCAGGTCCCCACAGGGATGGCACCAAGCAGCAGCCAGAACCCAATGGAAATGGCACCCAAACCCTTTCAGGATGGCACCCAAAACCCCACAGGGAGAGCACCTGGATCTCCAGAGTCCTCAGTCCAACGTTCCATGGGGACAGCACCCAAAGCCCTGTGGAAAACCCAGAGATCCGCGGGGATGGCACCCAGAACTCCACGGGCTGGCAGCCAGAACCCTGTGGGGCTGGCACCCAAAATCCCTGAGGGGTGGCACCCAGTGGAAATGGCCCCAAAGCCCCTCTGGGGTGGCACCCAGAGCCCAGTGGGAGTGACACCAAAAGTCCCATGGGAATGGCACCCAAAGCTCCTTGGGGACAACACCCAAAGCCCTGCAGTGGTAAAAGCCAGAGCCCCATGGGAATGTCACCCGGAGTCCCATGGCAATGTCACCCGGAGTCCCATGGGAATGTCACCTGGAGCCCTATGGGAATGTCACCCGGGTCCCATGGGAATGTCACCCAGAGTCCCATGGGGATGTCACCGGGGTCCCATGGGAATGTCACCCAGAGTCCCATGGGAATGTCACCTGGAGCCCTATGGCAATGTCACCCAGAGTCCCATGGCAATGTCACCCACAGCCCCATGGCAATGTCACCCCCCAGTGATGCTCCCAGAGCCCCCGAGGTGTCACCCACATCCCCGGGAGCCCCAGGCTTTGCCCTTTGACCCCGTACAGACCGGCCCGGGTGGCACCTCCGGGAGCAGGAGCAGCACCTGCCACCAGCTCTGTCCCCCCCGTCACCCTAACACTGACCCCCCAAACCACAGCCACGCCCCGAGGGGGACAGCGGGGACAGAGCAGCCATGGGGGCACTGCCGGGGGACAGGGGGACGCCCAGGACCGCGCCCGGCTCTGCCCCGGACTGGGAGGCCACTGTGGGGCACGGGGGCCACCTGCCGGGCAGAGGGGACAGCGACAGTGCCACCCCCGCTGGCCCTGGAGCCCCCGAGGGAGGGGACACAGCGAGGGGCGCGGGACTGTCCCCCCTGCCCGCCCCTCCGCAGGGGCACAGCCCGGGCACAGTGGCCGCAGGAGGTGGCCCGGGACAGTGGAGGTGGCCCGGGGACAGTGTCACAGCCCCGCTGGCAGCAGGTGGCACTGGCGTGGCACAGAGCCGCCGGCGTGTCCCCAGGCTGGTGACAAACAGCCCCGAGCCGGGGAGGAGGAGGAGGAGGAGGAGGAGGAGGATGGAGAGGAAGGGCGGGCTCAGCTCCAGCTGCGCGGTGGCAGCTGCGGGGGTCAGGGCGGGTGAGAGGGGACAAGGGACGCGCCAGCCCTGTCACCTTCCCCGGCCCTGCACAGCCCCTGGGGTCCCTGAGCTGCTCCCCGTTCCCTGCACACCTCATCCCAAATCAGGAGTGAGCACCCAGCAAACAGCCCCTCCGCCTAATTAGCAGCGTTAATTAATGACACAGCTCCCGGGAATCCCGGGCAGCCTCGCCTGGGACAGCTCCAGCTCCAGGAGACCCCGGCATCCAAGGAATGGGAGCAGTGGGTGCCTCGTGGTGCCTCATCCGGCCCCAAAATCCCAAAAATCCTAAAAATCATCTTGGGGCCGTGGCTGTGCCACAGGGACGGAAGGGCATCGCCTAAAGAGCTGCGAAAGGAATCGGCGAGGTTGGAGGAGCCGCCAGGACCATCAGCCTCGCCACCATCGCCTCCAGGCGGTCACTGCAGGTGGGGAAGGGCCCGGTGGTGCCGCCGGGGATGCAGAGCCCGGGGTGGAGCCCGGGGCCGTCCCTGCAGCCCAAACACCAGGCAGATCTCAAGGTATGTACAGATTTTATTTAAAAAAAAAGAGGAAGTTTACAGTCGAATTATACACAGCTATTGGAGAGGTTATACCCAGAGGAGAGGCAGCTGTGCCACTCTACCAACACCAGGAAAAAAAGAGGAGAAAAAAAGGAAAAAGAACAAAAACTCAACCCAAGGGCAAAACCAGCCCCAGATCTCTGCTCTCACCTGACAGGAACCCAGCACGGGAGGGGGAATTGTGGCTGTTGAAAGGGGCAGCAGGATGTGGAGGAGGGGGAAAAAAATGGGAAAAAAAGGAAAAAAAAAAGAAAAAAAGAAAAAAGAAATAGTGAAAGATATCCCAGGTGCAGGGAGGAGGGAAGGGAGCACAGTGAGGGACGGGGTCAGGCTGGTGGCACAGCTCTGCTCCCTGGGCCAGCACCCCTGGGTGGGGACAAAGCCATCCCTGGGTGGGGACAGCTGGGGCAGAGGGGCCTGGGAGCGCCCACCCAGCCTCTCCTTCCATGGAAAACCTCGGGGCAAGAGGAGAAACAGCGGGGGCAGAGGGCAAAGGCTGCTCCCAAAGCAGCTCCAAGGGCTGTGGCAAAGCTTGGCACTGAGGAGCTCAGACCAGGGTGACGCCACCACCGTGGGGTGAAGAAGAAAACCACCCTGAAGATGGGAAAAGAAAGGATTGGAGAGCATCAAATAAAGCTCTTGCTCCACCATGGTTCCACCTTTCCTTCCAGATTAGGTGGGTGACGTTTTACAGACATCGTTTTGTGAAGGGGAGATTATTTTGGGGGGAAAAGGGAGATTTGGGGTGAAAAGAAAGAGGTGGGAGCTGCAGGAGGGGAAGCAGCAGCAGGGTCTGAGGGGGGACAGGGGAGCCCCCAGCCCACCCTGAGCACCTTCCCCCTGCACTTTGGCAGCTGCTTTCTCCTCCCAGGACAAAAGCTGGGCTTTGTTTCAGCCTGGGAAGTGCTGGGAATGTTCATTTTTGGGGCTGAGCCACCGGCGTGGACGAGCTCAGTGAACCCATCCCGGGGTGTCTCACAGCCAGCTGTGCTTTCCCAATTTTTGGGGTTTTTTTTTTGGGAATCCCAGCTTAGTGTTTCCCATCCAGCAGTTGGATGCCCTAAATCCACGTGAGGGGAATGATGGAGATGAAAAACCCTGCAAGGGAAGCGGGTGAGGGAATTAGAACACTATTTTTATACAATATTGAAAAAATACAAATTTTTATTGTGATTTCTTTTTTTTTTTTTTTTGGTTGCCTTTTTTTTTTCTTTTTTGTTCTGTTTTTTGTTTTTTTCTCGTTTTTTGAAGCTTTTTAAACTGAAATCACCACCCAGCACTTGACTCTACTCCTAAGTAGCACCTACAAGTAAAGGTTTATAGCACAAGCAAAACTGCCAGGGCAGCAGGAAAGCGAGTTAAACGTGGCCCCTCCCTCCCCAAATTAATGAGCAAACAACGTGCTAGATAAGAGTTAATTACATCATTACATGTTAAATAATTAATATTACCCTCCAACAAGCCACAAATGCTAGATAGAGAACTTCAGCACAGTACTAGCCACAGCCCTACACCACTGCTGGGAGAGGATGGGGAGGAGGAGGAGGAGGAGGAGAGGGAAAACCTTTGCTTCGTGCCCGGAATTAACAGAAAGGAAATTCATGGTAGGTTTTTTATTAAGGAAATTCATGCCAAAGCCAAGTGGGACTTGATGGAGTTTTTGTTTTCTCCCCCAAAAGCAACAGAAATAAAAGGAACTGATTGTGCTTTATGAATCTGAGGTGGGGCTGGGGTCTCCCAGCCCCAGCTCGGTGGAGTCTCGAAAGGAAAAGGAAACGAAGCCCAAGAATTCTGGGGAAATGCAAATGTACCAGTCTGACATTCAACACTCTGCTCCAGAGCCGCTCAGGGTGGGTTGATTTCTTCCTGCAGGTCGCATCACAAATGAAAAGATCTTGTCCAAACCCCTCCAAAAATCCCCAAAAGAAAACAGCAGGTAACATTCAGCTTTAAAAATCCATCTCAGCTTGAAGCTCCGATGCACAATTATCCCAATTCAAGTATCCCAAGGAGACATTTACTTATCAGATTTCTAGGAACAACAGCAAAAATAAAAAAAAAAATCTCTCAGTTTGCTGCAAGACACCAGGAGAAATCCAACATTCCAATTCCCAAACATCCTGGAAAAAAACCCCAAAAAACCAAAAAAACCCAAAAAAGAAAACCAAACCAACCAACAAAAAAAAACCAAAGAGTGAATTCATTTGCTTCCTCAATTGGTGCTTTTTAGGCTTTTTTTTTTATTCAGCTCAAATTTTGTGTGGGTTTTTTTTTTTTTTCTAGATAATTTTCTTTGTTAACTCTTAAGGAATTTTTATCCTGTTGTACACACACAAGCAGATGGGAACCAAGCTGGTGCAGAAGGGGGAGGAAAGAAAGATTTAAAAAGAGGGAAAAAAAAAGACCAAAAAGGAAAATCAAAATCGGTGCCGATGGATTCGTGGACTTGGGCCAACGGGACAATTCCGTGGAGAAGCTGAAGCTCTGGCAAGGCCAATCCATCTGGTCAGAGGAGAATTCCCAGGACACAGCCAGCGCTTGTCAGGTGTCTGAACCACACTTCCAGCAAAAGAGGGAGGGGGGGAAAGAAAGGAAGGAAAAAAACCCCGAAATGACAAAGCCAAGCGGGAGCCGTGGAAGGGCAGCGGGTTCCAGAGCGGGGCAGAGCAGGAGCCGGGCTCCAGGAGCTTCCTCCTCCTCCTCCTCCTCGTCCGCGGGTGGCTCCGGGTGGTTCTTCCCTCCCGGGCAGAGCAGGGACAGCCACAGCTCCGGCAGAGCCCCGGGTCCGGCAGGCAGCTCCGTCCCCACGGCTGAGCTCCGTCCCAGCGAGCGCTGCCGCTCCAGGGCCGCTCCAGGGCCCCTCCAGGGCCGCTCCAGGGCCGCTCCAGGGCCGCTCCAGGGCCGCTCCAGGGCCGCTCCAGGGCCCTCCAGGGCCCTCCAGGGCTCCGCAGGGCGCTGCTCGCAGCTCGGCCCCTCCTGCTCGTGTCCAAACACAGCCCGCAGGAGGAGGAGCCGCCCCTTCCATCCCTGCACCCCGCGGCTTGGACTGGAGCGAACACCGCCGACAGCTCCGGATCCCACAGCAAATCCTTCTCTTTTCTCTGCCTTCCGGTTGGATTTTTGGGGTTTTTTTTGCTAATTCCCCCCCTCCCAGGGCAGCTGTTTGGTAGCACACCAAAGCTGACTTGGCCAAATGGAAAATCTCAAGGCATGCATCCTGCATATTGCTACCAGAATGGAATGTTGGGAATGCTCTAATGCACCTCGGGAACCGGGACATGACCGAGAAAATCAAGACCTAAAGGATGATATATATATATTTATATATGAACACACACATATATATAAATATATATATATATAGCTCAATGCTAGAATTCATAAAAACCTTGTTTAGTAATAAAAAAAATTGCTTTGTTTAAATATGAATATTATAGTCTGCTTCTCATGGTTAGGAAATTAGAGTCTCTCTGAAAAGCAGGTGGCCTCCTCTACTACAACTCCATGTCCTGAGCCTCATCTTCAGAGAAGTCAGACATGGAGCTCTCGGATGAGCTGTCCCCGGTGCCTTCTTCCTGTTCTTTTAGTGCTTCTTCTGTTGCATATTTCTGGATGTATTCTGGATGGCAGAGGAAAAAAAGCAAAAAATGGGATGTTCAGGGATAGGTAATCAACAGCTGCGGGGTATTTGAGAAATCAGAGAAATGATTCCTTATGGAATTGTTGTAAAATATATATATATAAAAGAAAATATATGTATAAAAATATATAATAGATATTTAAATAGAAAAATATATATTTATACATAAAAAATATATATATTTATGTTGTAAAATATAATTCTGAATAAAAATTATCATGAAATAGGATAAATGACCATACATGATTTATCAGTATTAATTTTTGTGATCATTTAAGTATATAAATTATAAATGGCACGTTTGATAAATCAGATAAAAGATTTCTTATAGAATTGTTGTAAAATATATATATATAAGAAAATATATGTATAAAAATATATATAAATATTAAAAATATATATTTTATATAATATATGTATATATTTATGTTGTAAAATATAATTGTGAATAAAAATTATCATGAAATAGGATAAATTACCAAAAATTATCACAAATTTAATACTGATAAATCATGTAATATATAAATGGCATGTCTGATAAATCAGATAAAAGATTTCTTATAGAATTGTTGTAAAATATATATATAAAAGAAAATATATGTATAAATATATCTATATTTATATATAGATAAATATATATATTTTTATATATGTATATATTTATGTTGTAAAATATAATTGTGAATAAAAATTATAATGAAATCGGATAAATGACCATAAACGATCACAAAAATTAATACTGATAAATCATGTAATATATAAATTATAAATGGCATGTTTGATGCATCTGATAAGATTACTTATAGAATTGTTGTAAAAAAAAATAAAAGAAAATATATGTATAAATATATATATTTTATGTATGTATATATTTATGTTGTAAAATATAATTGTGAATAAAAATTATCATGAAATAGGATAAATGACCAAAAATGATCACAAAAATTAATACTGATAAATCATGTAAGTATATAAATTATAAATGGCATGTTTGACAAATCAGATTAAAGATTTCTTATAGAATTGTTGTAAAATATATATAGAAAAGAAAAAAAATTAAATATATATAAATATATATTTTTATATAATATATGTATATATTTATGTTGTAAAATATAATTGTGAATAAAATTATCATGAAATAGGATAAATGACCATAAATTATCACAAAAATTAGCACTGATAAATCATGTAAGTATATAAATTATAAATGGCATGTTTGATAAATCAGATAAATGACTTTTTGTAGAATTGATAATGTAAAATACAACTATTTTACATAATAAAAATAAATAAAATATAATAAAAAACATATAAATATATGTAAATAAATAAAAATTATTAAAATTATCATGAAATAGGATAAATTATCACAAAAATTAATACTGATAAATCATGTAACATATAAATTATAAATGGCGTGTTTGATAAATCAGATAAATGACTTCTTGTAAAATACAACTGTTTTACATAATAAAAATAAATAAAAATAAAATTGAAAAAATATATAAAATACATATAAATAAATAAAAACTATTAAAATGATCATGAAATAGGATAAATTATCCAAAAATTAATACTGTTAAATCATACAAGTACATAAATTATAAATGGCG
This sequence comes from Molothrus ater, assembly GCF_012460135.2. Lineage (NCBI taxonomy): Eukaryota > Metazoa > Chordata > Aves > Passeriformes > Icteridae > Molothrus > Molothrus ater. The sequence continues at coordinate 1,290,012 of NC_050482.2, forward strand.
TATTTGATAAATCAGATCAATGACTTCTCGTAAAATTGATAATGTAAAACATAACTGAATAAAAATGATAAAAATTCTCATGGAATAGGATAAATTATCACAAAAATTACTACTGATAAATCCTACAAGTAGATAAATTCTGAATTATCCCCTTGCCCGGAGCAGCTGTGGCTGCCCCACCCTCAGCAGTGTCCCAGGGCTCGGAGCAGCCTGGGCTGGTGAGGATTCCCTGGCATTTGGATGCTCTCGAAGGTCCCTTCTGAGCCAAACCATTCCCAGGCTCTGTGGCACATCCTGGAGCTGGCTGCTCCCTCCCCAGAGCTTTCCCCGAACTCATCTCCCTCTGGAAAAAGGGGAAATCCCAAGGGAGCTGCTGTTATTCCTGGCACACTCCCCCTCTGTGGGAACCTCCAGAATTCCCTCTGGGATTATTCCAAACCCAGCCAGGCTCTGGCTGGAGCAGCTCTGGGAGCTGCAGGCCCCAGGCAGGACTGGAGGCCACCAGCACCTCCTCCCTGGCTGCTCCAGGGGACATTCCCACCTGGAGGCTGCTGCCTCCTCCAGCCTAAGCTCAAACTCAGAGCCCTTCGAGCTTCAAATGCCACTTTTTTATATCCAGGAAAGCTCCTGGGCTGGGTTTTTTGGGAGGTTTAACCCAGGAAAAGTGAAATTTCCAGGGAGTTTCCATGATGAGTGTCACATTGATTGGGATTTGTCTTGGGATTTTCAGTCCATCAAGGAAAGAAAAAAACCCAAAATATCTAAATAGTGCCAGAGCATCTCCCACAGAAGGGTGTTCAGGAAGGGGAAGCCTCATGGCACCAACTGCTCCCAGGAAAAGCCCACTGGATTCCTGTGTCCCAGAGCCTGGGGCAGCAGGAAGGAGCTGTGCTCACAGCCCTGGTGTTCCAAGGGACCCCACTGCAATTCCAGACACCTGGGCTGGCACAAGTGACCCAGAGATGGCCTGAGCTCCCACAGAAACTCAGCCTGGACATCCTCCAGCTGTTCCTCACCCTCCCAAAGGAGATTCCCTAAGAAATCTTCCAGAGAGGAGGCAGAGAAGAAAAGGAATCACAAATTTTGGGGCACACCTCTGTGCCTGTGCCCCCCTCCCCAGAGCACCAGGAACAATCCCTGTGCTCCCAGAGATGAAAACAGCAGGAGCAGCAGCAATAAATAAAAGATTGGATTTGCACTCCCAGAGCACAGGGGCTGCCAGGATCCTCTGCAGCACTTTGAACGTGCCCAAGGTCCTTTTTTAGAACAGGGGATGGCAGAGTTTTAGCTCCATCCCACCCTTGTCACGCAATCCTGGCAGGAGCTGCTGCACTCAGGGCTCTGGGATTTATGGAACGCGTTCCAAGCACTCCCAACTCCTTCCAGATCATCTGTACCTGGCTGCCAGGGTGGGAATGAGGGAGCAGGTCATCCCTTCATCCCCAGGGATGTCCTCAGAGCTTCCTCTGGTGAAATCTGGTTTTTCTGGCTTTTTTCCAAGGGCATTTTTGGGTTCTGTTTTCATGAAAGCCTGGAGGACTCTCAGTGCTGACACTGGAGATTTTATCTGACAAGTTATTTTTTTGGTTGCAATTTTTTTGCCCTTCCCTGGTAATAAAAAAGCAGGGAATGGACTTTGGGATACTGAGCAGGGCAGATCTGCAGGGAAGTCTCCACAATCCTGTCAGAGGAATCAGCCAAGGGAGGCTGAATAATTCACAATTTCAATCAAATTTTGAGAGTTCTACCCTCAAAAATTTCACACCAGAACAGTGACTCCAGGTTGAACCACTCCTGGGTGATGTGGCAGAGCTGATCCCAGCTTTTGGGATACCTGAGCTTTCCCAATTCCCCACCCAGCAACACCTGACCCCTCCCTCCTTCACATCATCCCATGGAAGGGGAAAAGCCAGGCAGAACCTGCAGCCAAGAGCCATCATTGCCTCGGGATGGAATCCTAATTAACTCTGCTAATTAGGCCTCACCTTTAATTTTCTGTTTGTACTCTTCTGGTCGGTGGAGGTACATGGCTGCAGCGTCCCCATTGAGAGGATCTATGGGGTTGGGATAGGCCAGCAGCTGGGGCAGGAACGACTCAAAAATATTGGTGAGATCTGCAAGGCAAACACAACCTTGGTGTCAGTGTCCCCAAGGCAGGGCCAGCCCAAAAAACCACCCTGAACACCCAGACAGCAGCACAAACTCCAAAGGAAACACTCTGGGAACGAGGGGGAATAAAGGGAGGAAAATCAAAAATGAAGATAAAGGTTGATGGAATCAAAAATGAAAATAAAGCTGATGCTGCAGCTCCAGCTCCTCACAAACTCCTCATCCCTACACACACATGCTGATAGCCATGGGTTCAGCAAGGAGGGGATGGTGCTGATCCCGACCCTAAATCCTGCCTGGATCTTTGGGGGAAAACCAAAGAAAGGGTGGAGAGGGTGGGGAACACGCTGGGAATGAAACAATCCCTTCCTTCACTTTGTCCTTGGGCTCAAGCCTCCCAAATGGAAGAGCTGCTCTGCAGGCAAGGACAGGAGCATCCTCTCCCTGCACTCCTTCCCAAGGATTCCCCCCAGCCTCATTCCATGCACACAAACTGCCCAGGCCAGGAGCAGCTCCATGGAAATCCTCCTTTTGTCCTGATCCAGGAATGAGCACGATTCTCTGCTCCTTTCTCTGAACTGCAAATTCTCCTGTGCCAACAGAAATGAAACTCCTCATCCCTACACACACACGCTGATATCCATGGGTTAAGCAAGGAATTTTCCTGATTTTTAATCCTGGCTGGAAAAATTAAGAAAAACTCCCAACCAACAGTGCTGTGCTTTGGCCTTGCCTGAATTCTTTACCTCTTCCAATCCCTGTTTAAATGGAAGCTCTCTGCCCATGGAGCAGGGCTGGAGCTCAGCCACTGAGGCCCTCCCAACCCAAACCATCCCATGGACAGCACAAAGCTCTTCCAGAGCTTTCCATGATCTGGTTAGCAGCAGCCAGCACTAAGAATCCATCAATTGAGGGCATGTGCAGAGCTCCCAGGAACTCCTCAGTGCCAGCAGGAATCTGTCACCAAACAATCCAGAGCAGGAAACTGCCCAGGGTGACCGGGGATGCACAAACCCCTCTCGGGAAGCACCAACTCCCACTGCAGAGCTGGGGATGGCAGGAGCCAGCCCTGGGCCATCATCCCTCCTTGGAAATGCTCCTGCTCTGGGGGATTCCTGTGGGAACGTTCCAGAAATCTTGGATCTGTCTCTGTTTCCTTGTGCCAGGAAAATCCTGTGGGTGAGCATCTCCACCTGTCCCTGCTCCTGGAAAAAAGCTGGAGCCCATTCCTGAGCCACCACAGAGCTGCTGAATTCAAGTCCCAGAGCCCTCAACGTCCCAAAAGTTCCCCACAAAAGGGGATGGAGATCTCCAGGTGCTCTCCCTGTGCAAGAGCTCCTCCAGCTCTGGGATGCAGCCACAGAATTCCAGGCTCCAGCTCTGGATGAGGTGCCCAGGTTTGAGAGGAGCGCCTGGGATGGAGCACAGCAGCACCTGGAGAAAGGATCTGAACCCCAAAACGGACCCCAGGAAGCAGCAGGAGTGCCCTGGGTGGGTATTCCCTGGATCTGAACCCCAAAAGGGACCCCAGGAAGCAGCAGGAGTGCTCTGGGTGGGTATTCCCTGGATCTGAACCCCAGAAGGACCCCAGGAAGCAGCAGGAGTGCCCTGGGTGGGTATTCCCTGGATCTGAACCCCAAAAGGACCCCAGGAAGCAGCAGGAGTGCCCTGGGTGGGTATTCCCTGGATCTGAACCCCAAAAGGGACCCCAGGAAGCAGCAGGAATGCCCTGGGTGGGTATTCCCTGGATCTGAACCCCAAAAGGGACCCCAGGAAGCAGCAGGAGTGCCCTGGGTGGGTATTCCCTGGATCTGAACCCCAAAAGGGACCCCAGGAAGCAGCAGGAATGCCCTGGGTGGGTATTCCCTGGATCTGAACCCCAAAAGGGACCCCAGGAAGCAGCAGGAGTGCTCTGGGTGGGTATTCCCTGGATCTGAACCCCAGAAGGACCCCAGGAAGCAGCAGGAGTGCTCTGGGTGGGTATTCCCTGGATCTGAACCCCAAAGGGACCCCAGGAAGCAGCAGGAGTGCTCTGGGTGGGTATTCCCTGGATCTGAACCCCAAAAGGGACCCCAGGAAGCAGCAGGAATGCTCTGGGTGGGTATTCCCTGGATCTGAACCCCAAAAGGGACCCCAGGAAGCAGCAGGAATGCTCTGGGTGGGTATTCCCTGCCCTGGCACTGCCTGGCCCTTGGCAGCTGCAATTCCCAGGGACTGAATTTGGGCCCTGGCAGCAAAAAGCTGATTTGAGTTGGTAAAATTGGTGCCAGGTGCCTCCCCTTGGCTCAGGAGCCTCTCTGTGGCCACGGAGGGCTCCTGAGGATGAGGGAATCCTGGAACCCCTTGGGGCTCACAGGACACCCAGGAAAATGAGGTTTTCTTGAAGGAGGTGCCCCACACCTGAACCAAAAGATAAATTTTGTTTTCCAGCTGGTTGTGCAGGAATTTCAGCCCCAGCACTGAGGAAGGAGCAGGAACTGAACCAAGAGGTGCTCAGGAATTTTTTGGTGCATATTCCAGGTTTCTCCCACCTTGGTTGCTGCTGGAATTCTCTCACCCAGATCCTCTGCCAGCTCTGCCTTAAAGGAATTGAAAAATTCCTTTTTTAAATGCAAAAAGGAGAGGAATTATTCCTCCTTTTCCATTTCTTTGTGAGGTGGTGCTGGAATCTTGGACTGATTTTAGAGGGAATTAAGCCCAGCGTCCCCCTGCAGCTCCAAGGCAGGCCCTGGAATGCTGGAGCACAAAACCACTGGAATTATTCCTTGTTATCCTTTTTGTGGAGGAGCTGATCTCCCACAACAAATCCATGCTGTGATCCTCATCCTCCACCACATGGCAACGCCAGAGTTCCAACGAGGAATTCCAGCTAAAATCAGTTTTCCAGGGAAGAACCTGAAGGATTTGATGCCCACATTCCCCTGGATTTCTTCCACAGAGTGTACCTGGAATATCTGAAATTCCCATTTTTAAACAGAGACTCAGCTGTGCTCCTCCTAACAGTTCCAGCTTTCTCTAAGTTGTATTTTAAATCGATTTGGTTTTTAAATTGACCTGTTTATCCCTAAAAAGCAGATTTTTAACCAGAAATGAGCCCATGGAAACCACTCTGCAGCATCAGAGGCAACACCACCCCCTAACCTGTAAAAAAATCTTATTTTTCTCGAGATCTTGGCTCGGGGAGGAGTTTCAAATTCAGTAAAAAAACCCAAAATCAAAGGCAAAAACACCTCCAAAAAGTGGTCAGAAATTATCAGTGGCAGAGGGAAATGCCCAACTCACCGTAGAGAGCTGTCCAGGTTTGATTGATTACATCTAGACATACAGTTCCTGACCTGGAACACACGGAGAAAATGGAATTAACACTGCAAAACACTCTGGGGATTGAAAAAACTCCTCCCCAGCCCCTTCCCCGGGGCCTGGCATAAGCCCTGATTTATTCCTATTTATGGCCTTTAACCACCTCCATCTTCCCACTCTGCCCAGCAGAAAATAAATTGGAATTTTACTGCCAGGGAAGCTCCACACAAGCAAGAAATGGTGGGGAAATATTTGAGATTTTGCAGGATTTTCCACAAAGATGAAGGAAGGATTTACTCACGCCTCGTCAATGTTGGGATGGAAGATTTTATTCATGAATCCTGCAGGGAGAAACAGAGGGAAATGAGCAGAAAAACCCCCAAAAATGTAATTTTTTTTACATGAGAAGTCTGGGATTTATGGACCAAGGAGCCAAAGCCATCCCAGCCATAAATAACCTTTAAAATAAGCAGGCACCATTCCCACCCTGGGTCCATTCCCTCACATTCCAGGGAATCCTGAAGTCAGGAAATTCAGGAAAAGTCTGCAGTGCAACCACAAAGATTTTGTTGGATCCTGAAAATTCCTGTCCAGGAGCCCAGTGGAGCTCCCCCATTTGATGAAGTGGGCTTAGAAGGGCAAATCTGAACACAGATTTTAGCTCAACATTGGAATTTTAAAATATATTTTATATCTATTTTCTATATATTATATATATATAAAATAATATATATTATATTATAATATATATATTATAATATATAATATATAATATATAATAATTATAATATTATAATACATGTTATATATTATATTATAATATAATATATTATAATATTTTATATATATATTTAAAATATATTTATTTATTTATTTATTTATTTATATATATATAATATTTTTATATATACATCAATATATTTTTCCCAACAGAGATTTTCTATGAGCTTGGTATCACAACATTACTCTACAGTTATGAGCCAGGGAGGCAATAATTGAAATTTTCCATCAACACAGCAATTAATTCTCCTGTTGGTGCCTCTGGTCTCCTAAAAAACAGGTTTAGGAGGAGGGAGCTCGATGTGGCTTTGTCCACATTTCAGATTTCTGGACTTGAGAAGTATTGTTGAGTTGCAAATTAAATTGTGAGATAAATAAAATAAATTTTGAAATAAAAACTAAATAAATTTATTTTGAATTTTTTTTTGTAATAAAAAATTTTATTCAGAATAAAAATTTGGAAATAGTTTCAAGCCTTACAATGTCCCCCACACGTGAATCAAAAGATAAATTTTGTTTTCCAGCTGCCAACTTCAACCCCAAGTTCAGGAGATCTGGAAGCTCCAAACACTCTTTTTTATCCCATAAATAATGATAAAATAAAACACATTAATGGGATTATGCACCATCCCCAGCCTGGGGGGAAGCAAAGCACATCCATCCAAAACAAAAGAATGTTTCCAATGATGGCTGAGAGCGACTGCAGAACCCAGGATCCCAAACTCCTCAACAGGGGGACCCCAAATATCTGGATGTGGGACAAACTAAACCTGGATCAGGGGTGGAATGAATTCCTACACTCCTGCCTGGATAAATCATTTGGGATCTGCCCAGAGGGGTGGCTCCAACCAGGAAAAGCTGCTTCCAAAACCTGGAGTTGCTTTTTGGGTTGAGAATTCATCATAAATCCTCCTTTTCCCTGTTGTGCCACCTTGTTATTGAAAATATGCCATAAATCCTCCTTTTCTCTGTTCTGTCACTTTTTTGGATTGAGAATTTGCCATAAATCCTCCTTTTCCCTGTTGTGCCACCTTTTTATTGAGAATTTGCCATAAATTCTCCTTTTCCCTGTTGTGCCACCTTTTTGGACTGAGAATTTGCCATAAATCCTCCTTTTCTCTGTTCTGTCATATTTTTGGATTGAGAATTCACCATAAATCCTCCTTTTCCCTGTTGTGCCACCATCCCAGAGATCCAGCAAACACAGCCCAGGTGGGAATTTCCCTGAATTCTGCAGGAATCCTTCTAAACTTATGGAATTGAGAATTCATCATAAACCCTCCTTTTCCCTGTTGTGTCACCTTTTTGGACTGAGAATTTGCCATAAATCCTCATTTCCCCTGTTGTACCACCTTTCTGAATTGAAAATTTACCACAAATCCTCCTTTCCTCTGTTCTGTCATTTTTTTGGATTGAGAATTTACCATAAATCCTCATCTCCCCTGTTGTGCTACCTTCCTGAATTGAGAATTTACCATAAATCCTCCTTTTCTCTATTCTGTCACCTTTTTGGATTGAGAATTTGCCATAAATTCTCCTTTTTCCTGTTGTGCCACCTTTCTGAATTGAGAATTTGCCATAAATCCTCCTTTTCCCTGTTGTGCCACCATCCCAGAGATCCCAGCAAACACAGCCCAGGTGGGAATTTCCCTGAATTCTGCAGGAATCCTTTTAGACCAACAGCAACTCTTGTTTCTGACAGGGATAAAAACAGGGAAGAAACTCAGGTCCGGGATATTGACTCCATCCATGGAAAAAGCTCCTTCCAGGACTCAAAAAACATCCAAGTTTTCTTTTCAGAGCAGCCAAAAAAGCCTGAAAAATCCGCATTTAACCATTTAAATGCTGCCAACCTCCCCCACCTTCACGTGACACCTCAGGAGAGGCACTGGGGGTCCTCCCTGCCCAAAGGAGGAGCAGCCCCAGGTGAGTGCAGCACGGAGCCCGGCTGGGACTGAAATCCCTCCCTTGTTTCCCAGGAATTGGGACACAATCACAATTCCAGCCTTGCTCGGACTGGGGGATCCTCCACAAACCCAAGGCTGAAGCCAGAACCACCTCCAAGAGGAAGGAGAGCTCCAAACATCTCCACGCTACCAAGGGAATTTCAGGAACAGCCTGGCAGGATTCAGCTGCAAGAGCTGGAGCAGATTTCCCAAGGGAAGCTGGAGTTCCATCAAATATTTACATTCTGCAGCTCCCACAAGTTGAAATCAGGTCACGGATCCATTTTGCTGAGCTGAGCTGCAGCGAGCGCTGATCCCGACCCTAAATCCTGCCTGGATCTTTGGGGGAAACCAAAGAAAGGGTGGAGAGGGTGGGGAACACGCTGGGAATGAAGCAATCCCCTCCTTCACTTTGTCCTTGGGCTCAAGCCTCCCAAATGGAAGAGCTGCTCTGCAGGCAGGGACAGGAGCATCCTCTCCCTGCACTCCTTCCCAAGGATTCCCCCCAGCCTCATTCCATGCACACAAACTGCCCAGGCCAGGAGCAGCTCCGTGGAAATCCTCCTTTTGTCCTGATCCAGGAATGAGCACAATTCTCTGCTCCTTTCTCTGAACTGCAAATTCTCCTGTGCCAACAAAAATGAAACTCCTCATCCCTACACACACACGCTGATATCCATGGGTTAAGCAAGGAATTTTCCTGATTTTTAATCCTGGCTGGAAAAATTGGGAAAAACTCCCAACCAACAGTGCTGTGCCTTGGCCTTGCCTGAATTCTTTACCTCTTCCAATCCCTGTTTAAATGGAAGCTCTCTGCCCATGGAGCAGGGCTGGAGCTCAGCCACTGAGGCCCTTCCAACCCAAACCATTCCATGGACAGCACAAAGCTCTTCCAGAGCTTTCCATGATCTGGTTAGCAGCAGCCAGCACTAAAAACCTGACTGGCTCTGTATTTATTTGTATGCATAAAAAGGACACAGTGCCCATCAACATCCAGCTAGAAATGAAATTCCAAGTTCTACGGGAAGCAGGAGGGAGGGAAAAATAATTCCCAGCACTGGGGCAGGTTCATTGTCACACAGCACATCCCAATGAATGCCCTGTGCAGGATTCCAGGTGAGCATTCCATCAGACAGCTCCGGGATTTTGGGGTTCTCTCCATGACATGGAGCTGAGGTCACAGCAGGGATTCCAGCTGCTGCACTGGTTATAAATCTCTAATTTAATATTTTACAGCAAAATTCCCACTCAACTCCTGGAAAAGGCAGTGCTTGGGAAGGGTGTGAGCAGCACAGTCCACCCCCTTTCTGTATGGAGTCCAGGACTGCCTTTGGAATAAAAGCATAAAATCCATGTGGATAAAAAGGCAGGCTTTGGGTGATAAGAGAAAAGCCCTGGACATCCCTAAGGAATTCCACACCAGGAAGGGATGCACATGTTCCCACCCTGGAAAACCAACCTGGGAAACCACTGGTGCTGCACCCACAGCCTGGAGTGAGAATTCCCTGGATTGCCAAAAACCCTGGAGGAGCAGGGGTGTTAAATGCAAACCCCAGCTCACCAAAGGCTGGCAATTCCTCAGGGCTGGAAACTGGGAATGGGGAAGATTCCCACCCTAATGCCTTGGGAATGGAGAAGATTCCCACCCTAATACCTGGATAACTTAGGAATGGGGAAAATTCCCACCCTAATACCTGGATAATTGGGGAATGTGGAAGATTTTCACCATAACAGCTTGGGAATGTGGAAGATTCCCACTCTAATACCTGGATAACCTGGAAATGGGGAAGATTCCCACCATAATACCTGGAAAACATGGAAGATTCCCACCTCAATACCTGGATAACCTGGAAATGGAGAAGATTCCCACTCCAATACCTGGAAAATTCGGGAAACCTGGAGGATTCCCACCCTAATACCTTGGGAATGTGGAAGATTTCCACCCCAACTCCTGGATAATTGGGAAATGTGGAAGCTTCCCACCCTAATACCAGAATGACTTGGGAAACCTGGAAGATTCCCACCCCAACACCTGGATAACCTGGAAATGGGGAAGATTCCCACCTCAATACCTGGATAACCTGGACATGGGGAAGATTCCCACCTCAATACCTGGATAACCTGGACATGTGGAAGATTCCCACCCTAACACCAGGATAATCAGGAATGGGGAAGATTCCCACCCTAACACCTGGAAAACATGGAAGGTTCCCACCCTAATACCTGGATAAGCTGGAAATGGAGAAGATTCCCACCCTAATATCTGGATAATTGGGAATGGGGAAGATTCCCACCCTAACACCTGGATAATTGGGGAATGTAGGAGATTCCCACCCTAATACCTGGGAAACATGGAAGATTCCCTCCTAATACCTTGGGAATATAGAAGATTCCCACCCTAATACCTGGGAAACCTGGAAATGAGGAAGATTCCTACCCTAATACCTGGGAAACATGGAAGATTCCCACCCTAATACCTGGATAATTGGGGAATGTGAAGATTCCCACCCTAATACCAGGATAACTTGGGAATGGGGAAGATTCCCACCTCAATACCTGGAAAATTGGGAAATGTGGGAAATTCCCACCCTAATACCTGGATAACATGGATGATTCCCATCCTAATACCTGGATAATTGGGAAATGTGAAAGATTCCCACCCTAATACCTTGGGAATGTGAGAGATTCCCACCCCAATACCTGGATAACCTGGGAATCCTGGAAGATTCCCACCCCAATACCAGGATAACTTGGGAATGGGGAAGATTCCCACCCCAATACCTGGATAACCTGGGAATCCTGGAAGATTCCCACCCTAATACCTGGATAACGTGGGAATGGAGAAGATTCCCACCCCAATACCTGGATAACTTGAGAATGGGGAAGATTCCCACCCTAATACCTGGATAATTAGGAAATGGGGAAGATTCCCACCCTAATACCTTGGGAATGTGAGAGATTCCCACCCCAATACCTGGATAACCTGGGAATCCTGGAAGATTCCCACCCCAATACCAGGATAACTTGGGAATGGGGAAGACTCCCACAGAATCCCAGGATGGTTTGGGTTGGAAGGGCTCATCAAGCTCATCAATCCCCCCTGCCATGGGGACATTTCCCACATTTTCCTGGTTGCTTTTCCCCCGTCCAGGCAGAGCTCAGAGTCTGGGAGCTACGGGGGAAGAGGAAAGGGGGCCATTCCCAAAGGCACATCCCAATCTGCCAGCCTTGCCCAGGATGACACCAATGTGCTCTGTGCTTATCTGGGCAAAGAGAAAGGACACAGTCAGCACAAACATCCATGAAAAATGAAAATCCAGGTGCACCTTGGGATCAGTTCCAGAGGATTTCCCACCCATCCCAAAGTCCCCACACGTGGATTTGCTCATGGACTGAGGCCAGCTGGACACTTCTCCCTCCCCAGACACCCAAGGGCCTGCAAGGGAAGTGGTTTTGAAATCTGCAATGTTGGATTTTTTAACCCCACTTCAGACCAATTTCAGGGATTCCCTGCCTGGGGAACCATCCCAAGAAGGCTGAGGACCCGTGGTAGGAGGTGGGGAGAGGGCACAAGGACCAATCCTCCGTCCCAGTCCCAGCTGGCTTTGCCTGGGGATGCTCCCATTTTCCAGGGATGCTCCCACCCTGGAGCTTCACTCCCTGTCAGGCCCCTCCTTGGCAAAGGCTCAAATTGATTTTTGAGGGAATTTGAAGTGAGGAGCCCTCTAGGAGCACTCACTAACACAAGGAGTTTTTATCCCTCAAATCCCAGGAGCTTCCCAAAACAATAAATGGAGCACAAGCCAGGAGAAATCTGTGAAATCCTGGCTGGAATTCAATGAAATTTAAAAAAAAATAAATAAATTAAATCCAGCTGCATTCCTGTACCAGCTGCCACAATGCCTCATTCTACACACACACACATATATATATTTATACATATATTCCATATGTTCTGTGCACACACCAGGTGTTCTGTTGGGAAAACACTTGGGAAAAAGGGAAAACAGAAATGCAAGGGAAAATAGAAATATCTGCACCTGCAGGTAACTGGGACAGAGATGGAGGAAAATGAGAGCTGGGTGTGAGGATACAGAAAATATAATAATACAGATAATATAATATAGAAATAAAGATATAAAATTTATAAATATAGATAAATTTATAAATATAGATAAATTTATAAATATATATAGTTTATAAATATAGATAGAATTTATAAATATAGAGGGAGTTTATAAATATTGAGAGATTTTTTTATAAAAATATGTAGCATATATAGAATTTATTTGAGAAACTGAGGCTCTGGGCATTTTGAGTGTAAATTTTCCAGTTGTGGTATTTGATTATTAACAAATCCTGCAGATTTTAAACTAAATAGTAAATACATAGTAAATAAATTCCAGGTTGTTTCTGCTGTATCCAAGCAAGGCAGGACATTCCCAGTCTGGATTTCCTCCTGTTTGTGGCATTAAGGAGAATTCATCTCCAGCTCTCTGCAGGAGCAGGGAGTGATCAAAAACACCAAATTCCCACGAATTCCTGTGACCTGGGAGCTCCAAGGAGCCCTCCCAGTCCTCCCCAACTCCTCTTTGGGAAAGCAGGAAAGGCAGGAATTTCCCTGAAGATTTTAAATCCCGGGAAAAGGAGAGAAACAGGATCCCAAACAGGGAAAGGAGAGAAACAGGATCCCAAACGGGGAAAGGAGAGAAACAGGATCCCAAACGGGGAAAGGAGAATCCCAAACAGGGAAAGGAGAATCCCAAACGGGGAAAGGAGAGAAACAGGATCCCAAACGGGGAAAGGAAATCCCAAACAGGGAAAGGAGAATCCCAAACAGGGAAAAGAGAATCCTAAACAGGGAAAGGAAAATCCCAAACAGGGAAAGGAAAATCCCAAACAGGGAAAAGGAGAGAAGCAGAATCCCAAACAGGGAAAGGAGAATCCTAAACAGGGAAAGGAAAATCCCAAACAGGGAAAAGGAAATCCCAAACAGGGAAAAGGAAATCCCAAACAGGGAAAGGAGAATTCCAAACAGGGAAAGGAGAGAAGCAGAATCCCAAACAGGGAAAGGAAAATCCCAAACAGGGAAAAGGAGAATCCCAAAGAAGGAAAAGAGAATCCTAAACAGGGAAAGGAGAATCCCAAACAGGGAAAAGGAAAATCCCAAACAGGGAAAAGGAGAGAAGCAGAATCCCAAACAGGGAAAGGAGAGAAGAAAAATCCTAAACAGGGAAAAGGAGAATCCCAAACAGGGAAAAGAGAATCCTAAACAGGGAAAAGGAAAATCCCAAACAGGGAAAGGAGAGAAGCAAAATCCTCAACAGCTCCAACACTTTGGAAATGGAAGCAGACCTGGAGCAGGGAGGTGCCTCCTCATAAATGCAGGAACATTCCCAATCCTTGCCTGAAACACCAGGAGCAGCAGGAGTTGGGATGGTTTTGGAGCCCTGGGAATTGGGATATTCGGGGATTCGTTTGTCCTGATGGAACACTGGAGCCAGAGCCAGGCTGCCAGGCCTGCACCAGGCTCTGCTGGAATTCCTGCTTGTCCTGGGATGTGCATTTCCCGTCTGGGAATTTCTCCTGTTGGGAAAAATCATCCCAAGAAATCCAGGACCTGTCAGTCCCACAGCAAATCCAGGAACACTGCAGGGGTTATGGGGCTGTCCCAGGGATCTCCACACACAAAAACTCGGGATGATTTGGGTTCTCAAGTGTGGGAAAACAGAAATTCCCAGGGCAGCTTTTAGGGAGCAGCAATAATGTGAAAAGCAGGGAATGAATGCCAGGGATCTCTGAGGATGGAGGAGAAGATCTGGCAGGAAAAGATCCAAAAAGCTTTTCCTGGAGACAAAGAGATCCCTGATCCTTCAGGGATTCCCAGAACATCCCCACCTTTGCCAAGGACTGCTCCGGAACCCACTGGAAAACCTCTCCTGGCCAGGCTGGTGCTTTGGGACAGAACACAGGGATTCCCTGGATTCATCTTTGGGATAAAACATTCTCAAAGATTCGAAAATATTCCAAGGGAATTCTTCACCACCATTTTTCTGGAGCACATGGATACACTCCAAAAAAAAAAAAAAATCAAGAGTAAAATCGAGGAAAAGCAAAAAAAATCCTTTTAAAAAGTCAGATTTTGTGAAAAAAAAAAAATCATGCCAGGATCAAAGATTTTTGGGATGGAAGGAATATTTCAGCCCCCAGTCCTCCTGGGATATGAAGGGAAGGTGCAAGGATGGGGTTTGTGCTCTAAGCTTGGGGATAAAGTAAATTCCATAAAAATGTGGAGTTTGCTCAAGGAAAAGCTGCTGGATTCCATAATTTATCCAAGGAGGGACTCAATGGACAATGTGAACTCTGCTGAGAACAGGAACAAGCCCAGGGCCTCCTGCCCTTCTGTGGGCTCCAAAATCCCTGAAATCTTTCACTTCCACCCCTAAAAATGACAGAGTTCCACAGGAAACTCCTTCCCTGCTAATTACAATTATTACCCAGAGCTCAGGCTGGGTTAGGAAGGGGAGAATTCTCATTTCCATCACTCCCAGTCTCTAAAAATCAGAGATTTCCACAGGAAACTTCTTCCCTGTTAAATACAATTATTACCCAGAGCTCAGGGGGGGTTAGAATGGGAAAATTCTCATTTCCATCACTCCCAGTGCTCCCGGTCCTAAAAATCAGAGATTTCCACAGGAAACTTCTTCTTTATTAATTATAATTATTTTCCAGAGGTCAGGCTGGGTAAGGAATGGGAATTCCATCACTCCCAGTCTCTAAAGTCAGAGATTTCCACAGGAAACTCCATCCTTATTAATTATAATTATTTTCCAGAGCTCAGACTATGTTGGGAATGGGAAAATGCTCATTTCCATTGCTCCCAGTGCTCCCAGTCTCAAAAAATGACAGATTTCCATAGGAAACTCCTTCCCTGTTAATTATAATTATTTTCCAGAGCTCAGGCAGGGTAAGGAATGGCAGAATTCTCATTTCCATCACTCCCAGTCTCTAAAAATCAGAGATTTCCACAGGAAACTTCTTCCCTGTTAATTATAATTATTTTCCAGGCAGGGTAAGGAATGGCGGAATTCTCATTTCCCTCATTCCCAGTCTCTAAAAATCAGAGATTTCCATAGGAAATTCCTTCCCTATTAATTATAATTATTACCCAGAGCTCAGGCAGGGTTAGGAATGGCAGAATTCTCATTTCCATCACTCCCAGTGCTCCCAGTCTCTAAAAATGACAGATTTCCATAGGAAACTCCTTCCCTGTTAATTATAATTATTTTCCAGAGCTCAGGCAGGGTTAGGAATGGGAAAATTCTCATTTCCATCATTCCCAGTCTCTAAAAATGACAGATTTCCATAGGAAACTCCTTCCCTGCTAATTACAATTATTTTCTAGAGCTCAGGCAGGGTAAGGAATGGGAATTCCATCACTCCCAGTCTCTAAAATCAGAGATTTCCACAGGAAACTCCTTCCCTATTAATTACAATCATTCTCCAGAGCTCAGGCTGGGTTAGGAATGGGAAAATTCTCATTTCCATCACTTCCAATCTCTAAAAATGACAGATTTCCATAGGAAACTTCTTCCCTGTTAATTATAATTATTACCCAGAGCACAGGCAGGGTAAGGAATGGGAATTCCATCACTCCCAGTCCTAAAAATCAGAGATTTCCACAGGAAACTTCTTCCCTGTTAATTATAATTATTTTCCAGAGCCCAGGCAGGGTTAGGAATGGCAGAATTCTCATTTCCATCGCTCCCAGTGCTCCCAGTCTCTAGAAATGACAGATTTCCATAGGAAACTCCTTCCCTGCTAATTATAATTATTTTCCAGAGCTCAGGCAGGGTTAGGAATGGGAGAATTCTCATTTCCCTCATTCCCAGTCTCTAAAAATCAGAGATTTTCATAGGAAACTCCTTCCCTGCTAATTATAATTATTTTCCAGAGCGCAGGCAGGGTAAGGAATGGGAATTCCATCACTCCCAGTCCTAAAAATCAGAGATTTCCATAGGAAACTCCTTTCCTATTAATTATAATTATTTTCCAGAGCTCAGGCAGGGTTAGGAATGGCAGAATTCTCATTTCCATCGCTCCCAGTGCTCCCAGTCCAGCTTTTATCAGCCTTGCCCAAAGCAGAGATAATCAGGATCCCCCAGGAGCCTTCACGCAGGCCTGGCTCTCCCAGATAAGCTGGGCTGGGGCAGCAAAAATGGGAAATAAAGGCAAAAACCCCTCCCCTGCAGCCTCCTGGGAGCCCTCCTGAGTTCCAGAACTTTCCTTGGAGCTGCCCAGCTTTTCCTGAGCTCGGCTCTAGCAGGGATTTGATCCATCCCAATTCCTGTGGCCAGCAAGAGCTCAGATTCGTTTAGGGAGAAAAACGGGGGTTTTCAGCAAAATGGGGTTTTTCAGAAAAATGGGGGTTTTCAGAAAAATGGGGGTTTCAGGAAAATGGGGGTTTCAGAAAAATGGGGGTTTTCAGGAAAATGGGGGTTTCAGAAAAATGGGGGGTTTCAGGAAAATGGGGGTTTTCAGGAAAATGGGGGTTTTCAGAAAAATTGGGGTTTTCAGAAAAATTGGGGTTTTCAGGAAAATGGGGGGTTTCAGGAAAATGGGGGTTTTCGGAAAAATTGGGGTTTCAGGAAAACGGGGGTTTCAGAAAAATGGGGGTTTCAGAAAAATGGGGGTTTTCAGAAAAATTGGGGGTTTTCAGAAAAATGGGGGGTTTTCAGGAAAATTGGGGTTTCAGGAAAATGGGGGGGTTTCAGAAAAATGGGGGGTTTTCAGCAAAATGGGGGTTTCAGAAAAATGGGGGGTTTCAGGAAAATGGGGGGGGTTTCAGGAAAATGGGGGGTTTCAGCAAAATGGGGTTTTCAGAAAAATGGGGGTTTCAGGAAAATGGGGGTTTTTGGAAAAATGGGGGGTTTTCAGAAAAATGGGGGTTTTCAGGAAAATGGGGGTTTTTGGAAAAATGGGGGTTTCAGGAAAATGGGGGTTTTCAGGAAAATGGGGGGTTTCAGGAAAATGGGGGTTTCAGGAAAATGGGGGTTTCAGGAAAATGGGGGTTTTCAGAAAAACGGGGGTTTTCAGAAAAAAATGGGGGTTTCAGAAAAATTGGGGTTTCAGAAAAACGGGAGTTTCAGAAAAATGGGGGTTTTCAGGAAAATGGGGGGTTTCAGAAAAATGGGAGTTTTCAGGAAAATGGGGCTTTTCAGCAAAATGGGGGGTTTCAGAAAAATGGGGGTTTCAGGAAAATGGGGGGTTTCAGGAAAATGGGGGTTTCAGAAAAATGGGGGTTTTCAGGAAAATGGGGGTTTTCAGAAAAATGGGGGTTTCAGAAAAATGGGGGTTTCAGATAATCCTGAGGAGAAAAATGGGGTTTTTCAGGAAGAGGAAACTTTTGGGAAGGAAGAAAAGGATGAAGACTTGGGGAAGGAAATAAATGAGGTTTCAGCAAGAGCTCAAAGATCAAAAAGGGTGTTTTCTACAGGAGGAAGATTTTGGGATGGATAAAAGAGGTTTTGCAGCAAGAGGCAGGTTTTGGGAAGGAAAAAAAAAGGCTATTCCAGCAACAGGGAGATTTTGGGAAGAAAGAAAGGAGGTTTCAGCAAGATCTCGAGGAGAAAAAAGGGGATTTTCTGCAAGAGGAAGATTTTGGGAACGAAAAAAGCAGATTTTCCAGCAAGAAGCAGTTTTTGGGAAGAAAAATATGAGGTTTCAGCAAGATCTTGAGGGGAAAAAAGGGATTTTCTTCAAGAGGAAGATTTTGGGAAGGGAAAAAGGATTTTCCAGCAAGAAGAAGACTTTGGGAAGAAAGAAAGGAGGTTTCAGCAAGATTCTGAGGAGAAAAAGGGGGTTTTTCTACAAGAGGAAGATTTTGGGAAGGAAGAAAGGGATTTCCAGCAAGAGGAAGATTTTGGGAAGAAAAAAGGGTTTTTCAGGAAAATGCAGTTTTTTTTGGAAGAAAAAAATTAGGTTTCAGCAAGAGCTTGAAGATAAAAACAGAGTTTTTCTACAAGATGAAGATTTTGGGAAGGAAAAAAGGGGTTTTACACCAAGAAGCAGGTTTTTGGCAAGAAAAATATGAGGTTTCAGCAAGATCTTGAGGAGAAAAAGGGGGGTTTTCAGCAAGAGGAGGATTTTGGGAAGAAAAAAGGGTTTTTTCAGCAAGAAGCAGTTTCTTGGTAAGAAAAAAATGAGGTTTCAGCAAGAGCTTGAAGATAAGAAAGGGGATTTTCAGGAAGAGGAAGATTTTGGGAACAAAAAAAGCAGATTTTCCAGCAAGAGGCAGTTTTTGGGAAGAAAAATATGAGGTTTCAGCAAGATCTTGAGGGGAAAAAAGGGGTTTTTCTACAAGAGAAAGATTTAGGAAGGAAAAAAAGGAGGTTTTAGCAAGAGGCATTTTTTAGGAAGAAAAGAAGGGTTTTCTGCCACTTGAACAGAGACTTGTAGGGTGAGGGAAGCTCCTCATGAGGTCTGGATGAACCAGTGGAGACACAACAGATTGAAAGAGGAGAGGGATGGAAAACTGAGAGAAAAGCAGCAGAATCAGCCCAAAAAGGGCCAAAAGATGTGAGCAGAAACTGCTCCCTGCACATGGGCCCGGCCCTGGATCCCTGCAGGGTCCAACCAGGCCGGACTGGGGCTGGAGCAGCCGGCGACACCGGGAGCGGCTGGGGCTGGGGTTTAGGGTCCCAAGCCATGATCCCATGAGGTTTAAAATCCCATTCCATGAGGGTTAAAATCCCATTCCATGATTCCATGAGGTTTAAAATCCCAATCCATGATTCCATAAGGTTTAAAATCCCATTCCATGAGGTTTAAGATCCCATTCCATGAGGTTTAAGATCCCATTCCATGATTCTATCAGGTTTAAGATCCCATATCCCATTCCATGATTCCATGAGGTTTAAGATCCCATTCCATGAGATTTGAGATCCCATTCCATGAGATTTGAGATCCCATTCCATGAGGTTTAAGATCCCAATCCATGATTCTATCAGGTTTAAGATCCCAATCCATGATGTTTAAGATCCCAATCCATGAGATTTGAGATCCCATTCCATGAGATTTGAGATCCCAATCCATGAGGTTTAAGATCCCAATCTATGATTCTATGAGGTTTAAGATCCCAATCCATTATTCTATGAGGTTTAAAATCCCATTCCATGATTCTATGAGGTTTAAGATCCCAATCCATGAGGTTTAAGATCCCAATCCATGATTCTATGAGGTTTAAGATCCCAATCCATTATTTTATGAGGTTTGAAATCCCATTCCATGATTCCATAAGGTTTAAAATCCCATTCCATAAAGTTTAAGATCCCTTTCCATGAGGTTTCAGATCCCTTTCCATGAGGTTTGAGATCCCATTCCATGATTTCAGACTGCCCTGGGCTGCACTGGTTTGGGAAGGGGGAAGGAGCAAGGGCGGGCAGCAAACAGTGGGAATTCCCATGGGAATGTGCCTCTCCAAGAGGGATTTCCAGAGCTGGCTCAGGGGGAGGAAAAGGCCCCTCAGAGCTGCAGATTCCTGCGCTCTCTCCCTCAGAAATGTCTGCACATTCCTGGGGTTCACAGGAGGCCTCAAACAACAAAAAACAAAATTAAAAAAAGGTGAAGGATGGTGATGGACAGCAGCAGCCTCTCCCAAAAGGCACAATTCCCACTGGAACAGAGGATTCCCCATCCCACAGAGCTCCCAAAACCCCTGAGCCCGAGGGGGTATTTGAAGGAGGCAGCCAAAGGAGGATGATGAGGTTGGAAAGGCCTTCAGCCACTGGAACGGCACCTGGAGTGGTTTCCTGCTCCCCAGGCACGCATCCAAGCTCAAACCATTTCCCAGTGGAATTCCCCACTGCTCTCCAAGGTGAAACAAGAAGATTTTTGGTGAGAAATCCCTGCTTTTCAGTTCTTCCACATGTGAATTCCCTGCTCCAAGAGGATGGAGGCTGCAGTGCAAGAGCTTCCACCCACTTTTGGACAGAAAACCCCAAAAGCTGGGCTCCCCCCGACACCAAGAACTGTGGTCTTTGTTCCCCCACTCCACAATAAGTGGAGTTAATTATTAAATTTTTTAATTCAATAAAACTAAATTTAATAAGTAAATAAATAAATAGATTTATAAATTTATATAAAATTTTAATAAAAATAAATTTAATAAATTTAAATTTAATAAATTTTAAATTGTAATAATTTAATACATTTTAAAATCTAATAAATTTATTAAATTTAAATTTAATAAACTTAAATTTAATTTTTTAAATTTAAATTTAATTTTTGTAATAATTAATTCCACAATAAGTGGAGATAATGATTAAATTTTTAAATTAATAAAATTAAATGTAATAAGTAAGTAAAAATAAATTCATTTATAAATTTATAGAAAATTTAAATCAAAATGAAATTAATAAATTTTAAATTTAATAAATTTTAAAATGTAATAATTTAATAATTTTTTAAATTTAATAAATTTATTAAATTAAAAAAATAAATTTAATTTTTTAAATTTAAATTTAATTTTTTTAATGATTAATTCCACAATAAGTGGAGTTAATGATTAAATTTTTAAATTTAATAAAATTAAATTTAATAAATAAATACATAAATAAATTCATTTATAAATTTATATAAAATTTAAATCAAAATAAATTTCATAATTTTAAATTTAATAAATTTTAAAATGTAATAATGTAATAAATTTTTAAATTCAATAAATTTATTAAATTTAAATTTAATGAATTTAATTTTTAAAATTTAAATTTAATTTTTTTAAATAATTAATTCCACAATAAGTGGAGTTAATGATTAAATTTTTAAATTTAATAAAATTAAATTTAATAAATAAATAAATTCATTTATAAATTTATATAAAATTTAAATAAAAATAAATTTAATAATTTTAAATTTAATAAATTTTAAAATGTAATAATGTAATAAATTTTAAAATTTAATAAATTTATTAATTTTAAAAAATTAAAATTATTTTTTATTTAAATTTAATCTTTTAATAATTAATTCCACAATAAGTGGAGTCAATGATTAAATTTTTAAATTTAATAAAATTAAATTTAATAAATAAATACATAAATAAATTCATTTATAAATTTATAGAAAATTTAAATAAAAATAAATTTAATAATTTTAAATTTAATAAATTTTAAAATTTAATAATGTAATAAATTTTTAATTCAATAAATTTATTAAATTTAAATTTAATGAATTTAATTTTTAAAATTTAAATTTAATTATTTAAATAATTAATTCCACAATAAGTGGAGTTAATGATTAAAAAAACCCACATGGAACAGAGATCGAGTTGATCAACACACAAATATGCAGCCAAATCCCACTCCCAGCTCCTCCTCCTCCTCCTTCCAAAGGCCAAAATTCCTCTTTTCTTGGGATCTGAAATCCCATGGAAGTCCTTGTATTACACCTGCAAACTGCAGGCCCAAAGCACAGGATTTGGCTGGGAAATGAGTGTTTGTTACCTATAGACGGGGATTTGAAGGGGTATTTGTCAGGAAGGTCGACTCTAACTTTCCATACTCCACCTTCATAGGGTGCTGCAAGGGAGGAAAAGCAGGAGTTAGACACTGCCCAGCTGAGAGAGGACAAACAGAACCACAGCATCAGGGAAAACATCCCTGGAAAAATCCACAGCTCCACTGGGAGGGAGATCCCAAAGCCTTTCCCTGCTCTGCCTCACAGGGTTTGAGGAGATCCTGGAGAAGATCTCAGCACAAAGGCACCAGAGCCTGGTTCAAACCAGGCACTGAGGGACCATCTCCTCCCCTTTGGAGATGGTCTAAAGGAAGGTGGGAAAGCCATTTGAATTCCCAGCTCCATGGAAATTCCCACCAGTGACCCAGGTTTGGCCAGGTCTGGGAAAGCTCAGGGATGCTGCAGGAGCTGCCAGGGATGGGGCCTATCCATGGCCATGCTCCCGGCTGGATCCTGCCCACCCTCAGAATGTGGATTTCCCTCCATCCCCCTCAGATCTGCTCATCTGTTCCCCTCTGGAATGGCATTTCCCTATTCCCCAGGCCAGTGGATTGCTTTTCTGGAAGGGCAGGGTCAGGAACTTACTTCCTTGTGGTCCATAAAACTTCACAACAAATTCGTTGAGTCCTCCTAAGATTGTGACTTCGTGTTTGCTCTCGATCCTGGTGCAGCAAGTCAAGGAAAAACACCCGATCCAGGAAACAAAAAACCCATTTACTCACACCCAAGGAATGCACCCAAAGCCCACTGACCCAAAGATTCAAATTATCCCAAGCCCCACACGGAATTTGAGCGTCCTGACACATCTGAGTGACCCCTGCCCCACAGTGATGCTGGCAAAGCCAATTCCCCACCCTCCCCTGCCCTGAGGAACCCTGGGGTGAACCCTCAGGGTTTTCCATTTTCCATCCCCTCATGCACAGAGCAAGCTCGGATTTGGGAGAGCACTGGGACATGTTTGAAACAAACCCACTGCTCCAATGAATTCCATTTCCCCTCCCACAGCTCCCATGCAAATCCTGGCAATCTCTGACTTGCAAGACCAAAAACCTCCTGAGTCTGGGGAGAAATGGGGTGAAAGAACAACAGGGAGAATCAAAGTGCTTTGGGAGGAAGGGAACAGAAAGGGAAAGGCAGGTGGGAAAAAAGGGAATACAAAGGGAAAGGCAAGTGGGAAAGAGGAGAATGGAAAGGGAAAGGCAAGTGGGAAAGAAGGGAATAGAAAAGGGAAAGGCAGGTGGGGAAGAAGGGAATAGAAAAGGGAAAGGCAAGTGGGAAAGAGGAGAATACAAAGGGAAAGGCAAGTGGGGAAAAGGGAAGAGAAAAGGGAAAGGCAGGTGGGAAAGAGGGGAATGGAAAGGGAAAGGCAAGTGGGAAAGGAGGGAATGGAAAGGGAAAGGCAAGTGGGGAAAAGGGAATAGAAAAGGGAAAGGCAAGTGGGAAAGAGGAGAATACAAAGGGAAAGGCAAGTGGGAAAGAGGAGAATACAAAGGGAAAGGCAAGTGGGAAAGAAGGGAATAGAAAAGGGAAAGGCAAGTGGGAAAGAGGGGAATGGAAAGGGAAAGGCAAGTGGGAAAGAGGGGAATGGAAAGGGAAAGGCAAGTGGGAAAGAAGGGAACACCAAGGGAAAAGCAGGAAATCTTCATCCCAAGCCAGGCTCAGTTAAGACAATTATGGTGGTGTTTCAGCAGTGAAGCTTGATAAGGAATTCTGCTGTAAATCAGGGTTAATGGATGGGGAATAATATCCTCCAGCAATTCCCTTTCATCAGTGGCGTGGCTGAGAATTACAAGGGAAGCAGGAGAAAATCAAAGGTTTGTTCCCAGTTGAACTCTGGCTCTGCAGCACCGAGGCTGCTCCCATCTGAGGGAAGGGACATGGGATATTTCATATAAAGATCCTTCACAGCACAGCAGGGCTTGGCAGGAATGTTCCAGCTGTAGGGAAATGCAGATTCCCCCTTTTTCCCCTCCTTGGATGGAAAAGATTTTCTGCTTTCATGGCACCAAGTTTGCCCAGGATTGTAGGAATTCCACAGACCCTGATGACACCTGGGCACACGCTGGAATGTTCCCAACCCACCAGGAATTCCCCAAAACCACCAGGAACAAAGAATTCCCAGCTCAGAGCCCTGAGTTTAAGTGACAACCTATGAAATGTGCTGGATGTCACCACTGGGTGAGGGCTGGGTGAGGCTCTGCAGTTTTTGGGAGGAGATCCCAGTCCCACCTCTGGGGTTCCTCAGGATTTATTTATTGCAATCCCTCAAGCACAAGAACTCCCAGACTGGACAGACTTTATCCACAGAGTCAGCTCCAAAAGGGTTTGGACACAAGAACCTCCTTCCCCTCATTCTCACAGGGAGAGGGAAAAGTTTACAGCTGTTTGTTTGGCTCTGGAAGTTTCTGGGCCCAGCAGGAGCAGTTCTGCCCTAAAACTCCACAGCAAGGAATTTTACTTGCTGCACCCACCCAGGAGCAGCTCCCAAAGGGCAGCTGGGAACAGAAAAATGCCCTCAGTGCTGTGATTTTCCTGCTGAAATCCAATGGAATCTCTGGAAAAGCAGCATCACCACTCCAGGTTTGAGGTGAGGAACCTCCCAAGGAAGGGTCGTGGCTGAGGGACATTTGTCACCAGATTTCTTCATGGCACTCAAACTTTAAAACTTCCTGTTGTGGTACTAATTCCTTAGGAAATACATCCCTGGATGACCATTCCAGGTTCCCAAAGTCCTACATAGTTCCACTGTGTGCAATGATGGCCCAGGAAATGTTTAATTGCCTGGATTTTCACGCTCACAGAAGCTTCATGGATCAGATTAAGCACAAATGGTTTTACTTTGGACTAAATCAAGTCCTGCTTAATAAAAAGCAGCTCTCCCAGGCTGATCCTGAGCAGCTCCAGCCTGGATGCTCCTCAGCTCCCTGAGTTAATGCCAACTGTAAATTCAAACTGAGTTTCCCACACTCGGACTCGATCCTGGTGTTGCCAAATTCAAAAAATATTCATGAGCCACACAGGGCCATAGCTGAATATTGTCCTTGTTGTGGCAAAGACCTAAAATTCCTATCAAAAAATCTGTGAGTGAATTAAGTTCATGAAAGGGAGAAATATTGGGGTGAAAGGTTTGGGAACAACCACGTTGTTTATCAACAGGAGACCAGAAATTCTTCGCTGTGAGGGCAGCGAGACCCTGGCACAAATCCCCAGAGCAGCTGGGGCTGCCCCTGCATCCCTGCAATGCCCAAGGCCAGGCTGGAGCAGCCTGGGACAGTGGGAGGTGTCCCTGCCATGGTTTGGGTTGGAATCTCTAAGGTCCCTTCCCACCCAAACCATTCCCTGAGTCTGTGAGGACAGACTGAAGATGAAGTGGATTTCAGCCACAAAGCCCTTGAATCAACACAGGGGAAATCTCTGGCAGTGCATCAGCAGAAATGAAGCTGGGAAAGGCCTGCTTCCTTGAAATGAGGTGAATTCCAGGTACTAACAGAGCTGGGGTGAACCACCTGCCCTCGCCCTCCTCCACCGAGGAAAAGATGCCCAGGAAAGAGAAATCTTGGAATGCCACCAACAGAAGAGCTGAGAGCACTCCTGGGAGAGCTGCATGGAGCTGGTGCAGAGAACACTGCCACCCTACAAGCCTTCTCCATCTCCAGAAAGTCCTCGGGAAAGGGAGCAGTTATTGCAGGAGCTGGGACATCCAGGAATGTGAGGCAGACCATCCCACAAATGCTCTGTCCCAGCAGCACAGGGGACCAGCAGAAGGGACTGGACACCTCTGGAGCAGTGTCCAGACCACATTCCCACAGAAAGCTCCACCATCACTCCTGGTGATGGATCTGGCAGCGAATCCAGGCTCTGTTCTCTCAGCTCACGCTGAATTTTTTCCGAAAGGCGAAAACCTCACAGCCCAATCCCAGATGGATTCTGTCCCAAACGCGCCAGGAATTAATCAGCAGGAATTAATCAGCAGGAATTAATCAGCAGGCTCCCATCCAGAGACCCCCAGTCCTGAAGGAACCCAGCTGGGGGGTGTCCTCTCCTGCATCCACGCTCTGCCGATGGATCCTGCAGTGATTCCAAGGAACTCCAGGAATGAGAAATGCTCCAGGTCTTCGGCAAAGTGAGCACAGCTCCAGGAAGCAACAGGAAAGGAGCACCAAGAACTTGGAGAAAGATTCCCACAAAATTAAGGTGATCTCCAGAAGTTTCTGCTGGGATTGCTGCATTTGTGTCCAGAACTGCCAGCCACCCCTCTCACTGGATACTGCTGAGCATCCCTGCAGAAAGCCCCCAGCTACTCAACCACACATCCAGCATTTTTTGGGAAGACCATTTTGGAAGAACATTTTTTGGACCTTTTAGTCTACCCTGTCCAGGCCAATCTCTCTGCACCCACATTCTCTCTCAGCACACTTTTTGCCACTCAAATTTACAAAAGCCCAAGCAATTAATGAATAAAGACTTGAAACATTCCTGATTCCAGGGGTTCACCCTGCAAGGAGCCCTTGTTCCCACAGCAGGACACAGAGCCAAGCTCACAGCTACAAACCCAGCCTGTAACACATCCCACGCCCTGAAATCTTTAAAAACCATCACCCAAATCCCTCCCAAGGCTCTTGGCCTTGCTGCTTTTATCTCCTCATCACCTCAGGATGCCAACTGGACCTGGTGCCAAAAAAAAAGCCAGAGGAAAAGTCAAAGGAAAAGAGAAAAATCTGGACATGAGTCAGATCTCTGAGTTCAGAAGCCACAGAAAAGAGAGATGGGTCCTGAGGACCTGAAGATAAATCATCTTAGTCCCAGGATGATGAAGAGAATTTTACACCAGCAAACATTGGAATATTGAGATGATGCTATGGAAGCTTGTTTTCAAATATCAGCTGGGAAGGGCTGCTAGGAAGGAGCCAAGGGAATTTTACAGGCTCCCCATGCAGGGCCTGAAACATGCCAGGAGCTGCAAGGAGGACAGAGATGTGGATTTGTACAACAGCAACAGCCCAAACTCCCTGGGACAGAACAGCCCAAACTCCCTGGGACAGGAACAGCCCAAACTCCCTGGGACAGGAACAGCCCAGCTCCTTGGACAGGACAGCCCAAACTCCCTGGGACAGTGTGACAGGAACAGCCCAGCTCCCTGTGACAGGAACAGCCCAAACTCCCTGGGACAGGAACAGCCCTGTCCCTGTGACACTGTGACAGGAACAGCCCAAACTCCCTGTGACACTGTGACAGGAACAGCCCTGTCCCTGTGACACTGTGACAGGAACAGCCCTGTCCCTGTGACACTGTGACACGAACAGCCCAAACTCCCTGTGACACTGTGACAGCCCTGTCCTTGTGACACTGTGACAGGAACAGCCCTGTCCCTGTGACACTGTGACAGGAACAGCCCTGTCCCTGTGACAGGAACAGCCCAAACTCCCTGTGACACTGTGACAGGAACAGCCCAAACTCCCTGGGACAGAACAGCCCAAACTCCCTGGGACAGGAACAGCCCTGTCCCTGTGACAATGTGACAGGAACAGCCCAGCTCCTGGGACAGAACAGCCCAGCTCCTGTGACACTGTGAGAGGAATATCCCAGCTCCCTGTGACAGGAACAGCCCAAACTCCCTGGGACACTGTGACAGGAACAGCCCAAACTCCCTGTGACAATGTGACAGGAACAGCCCTGTCCCTGTGACACTGTGACAGGAACAGCCCTGTCCCTGTGACAATGTGACAGGAACAGCCCAAACTCCCTGTGACACTGTGACAGGAACAGCCCAAACTCCCTGTGACAATGTGACAGGAACAGCCCTGGCCCTGTGACACTGTGACAGGAACAGCCCTGTCCCTGTGACACTGTGACAGGAACAGCCCTGTCCCTGTGACAATGTGAGAGGAACAGCCCAAACTCCCTGTGACAATGTGACAGGAACAGCCCAAACTCCCTGTGACAATGTGACAGGAACAGCCCAAACTCCCTGTGACACTGTGACAGGAACAGCCCTGTCCCTGTGACAGGAACACCCAAACTCCCTGCAGGAATCAAGGCTCTGCTTTCAGGGCTGAACTCATTGAGCAAACTGAAACTGTTTCCTCAGTCAGAATAAAAAGCAATTTAAAACATTTTGGGTTTTCTACACCAGGACAAAATCCCCATAAAAACCTTTCAAATCTGGACTGGCAGGACCTGTCCAGCAGTCAGGGAAAAGTGGCCACTGTGGATTTGCCTGTTCCAGGGTCAAATTCCCATTTCCTCATCCTCATGCAGGGCCACCCAGCACTGCAGGGCTGGATTTCCCCTGCAGCAATAAAATAAAATAAAAATTGGTTAGGATTTGACTTCACAGCCAGACCTGCCCAAATCCCAGCTGAACATCATGGCCCACAGATGGTCTGGCTGCTCACAGGGTGGAGTGGCTTTTTCCTGGCAAACATTTCACTCAAAAAGAAAAAAAAAAAAAAACAACTCTCATTAAGTTTCTTTAAAACTAACATTAGTTACAAGCTTGGGAAAATGAGTTTCCCAGCTAAAAATATTCAGCAAGCAACACAAATGGCAAAGAGGAGCAGAAAGTTGGAATATTCTGTAGAAAAATAAAGTTGTGGGTTTATCTGGGGGTTATAACTAAAGTGAGAAATGGGTTGAGGGTCATGATGAGGAATTAGGAATTTTTAAGGATCTCTGTCATGACAGAGATTTTATATTTCTATTTATATATACACTAGATATTATTTCTATATTTTATTTTATATATTTATATATTTTATACTTTTATCCCTGTTTGCCCCAACTCCCTGCCCTTACGCACATCTCATTTCCCTCCTCCAGCCCTGCAGGGCACCAAAAAAAGGACTTTTAGAAGTCAAAAAGGTTAGAGAGGCCACAAACAGCTGTGGTTTCTTGGAGCAGCAAGAGGTGGATTTTAGCACCTGATTTGTTGCAAACTTCATGAGAACTCCAGGCTAAAATGATTCCCAATATATTTATCCCTATTTTATATATTTTTATATATTATTATATTTTAAATATTTATTTTATATTTTATATCTATATATCTATATTTATTACATCTTTTTATATTATATATTTATATTTAATACATTTTATTACTTTTCTATATGCTATATTTTATATATTTTTATACTTTATGTATTTATATCATTTTATATATATTATTTGTATATTTATATTTCTTTATATATTTATAGTTATATATTTTACATAATATATCTTTATCTTTATTTACTACTTATATTTATATGAATATATATTATTTGTACATTTTATTTTATATATTTATATTTTATATATACTTATCCCTGTTTTCCCTTTATCTCTGTTTGCCCCAACTCCCTACCCTTACTCACATTTCATTTCCCTTCTCCAGCCCTGCAGGGCACCAAAAAAAGGACTTTTAGAAGTCAAAAAGGTTAGAGAGGCCACAAAAGAGCTGTGGTTTCTTGGAGCAGCAAGAGGTGGATTTTAGCACCTGATTTGTTGCAAACTTCCTGAGAACTCCAGGCTAAAATGATTCCCACATTAAAATCCACGGGTTTCCCTCAAGCCAGGAACTCTCAGTGCCAAGGGCACCCTCAGAGTTTCTGCTTTTAAGCAAAGAGGTTTCCCAGCACCGAGCCCAGCTCTGTTATTTGCCAAGGATGTTCTACTGAACAGTTCCTGGGGTTTTATCCTCACATTCCTGGGGCAAATCCCAACTTTCCTTCCTCTGGATTCTCCCTCGACTCTGCCCTGATGAGATCCCAGCTGGATCCAGCTCTGGAGTCACCAGCAGGACCTGGAGCTGGACCAGAGGAGAGCAGGGAGCTGCTCCAAGGGCTCCCCTCTGCCCTGGCAGAGCTGGGAATGCTCCCCTGGGGAAGGGAGGGATCCGGGGAGAGCTTCCAGCACATTCCAGGGGCTCCAGGAGAGCTGCAGAGGGACTGGGGCCAAGGCCTGCAGGGACAGCACCCAGGGAATGGCTCCCAGTGCCAGAGGGCAGCCAGGGATGGGATCTTGGCAATGAGGAATTCCTGGCTGGGCTGGAATTGCCAGAGCAGCTGGGGCTGCCCCTGCATCCCTGCAATGCCCAAGGAAGGATTGGAGCAGCCTGGGATGGTGGGATTGCAATGGGATGGACATTAAGGTCCCTTCTCACCCAAACTGCTCTGGGATTCTGGGATTTGGGACACTCAGAATCCATCCCGAGGGATTTTTATGGAAGTTGGGGATGGAAAAGGGAAGGGAGACCCTTCCTGGAGTCCTGAGGTTCCCAGTGAAGCTCCTGGATCCCAAAATCCCTTCCTAGAGAGGAGTCGGGGTGGGGATGGATCCAATCCCAGGCTGGGAGAGCTGGGAATGGAGGGAATTCCCTGGAGAGGGAGACTGGGCTGGGATTTTGGGAAGGGATTCCCAGAGCAGCTGGGGCTGCCCCTGATCCCTGCAATGCCCAAGGTTGGACCCTGGGGCTGGAGCAGCCTGGGACAGGGGGAGGTGTCCCTGCCATGGATCTTGAAGGTCCCTTCCAATCCACACCATTCTGGGATTCCATGGGCCTGAACTGGACTTTTGCAGGAACCCCTGCACAGCTCTGAAAGCCACAAAACTGATTTTAATCCTACAGAATATATATATTATTATATTTTAAATATTTATTTTATATTTTATATCATATATTATCTATATATCTATATTTATTATAGATAAATAGGACAAAAAGGGACAGCAAAGCTCAGAGCCCCGGAAAGCTCAGAGGACAAACAGCTTTCCCTTGGCTCTCCTGCTCCCTGTGCCAAGTGAAGCAGGGACACCCCAGCACAGAGGGGGTTCACTCCCTGTAAGGCAACACCAGCTCTGCCTGCTGCCAAAAACGCCCTGGAAGGGCAAGAATTGGGAATTAATAACTGAGCAGCAACCTGTGCCTGGCTGCTGAGTTTTCATTTTACTGCACACAAGAGTTTCCTTGTTGGAAATGCTCTGGCCACCTCTCCACCAGGTTTTACCTGCCTGAGGGAAGAAATCACACAAGCACACAAAAAAAAGAATCCTTCAATTATTCCACAGGCATCCCTCCCAATTCCACATAAGGATGGCAGATTTCATTTTACTGCACACAAGAGTTTCCTTGTTGGAAATGCAGCTTTGCTGTGAAGAAAGCCCTTCCTGGCCACCTCTCCACCAGGTTTTACCTGCCTGAGGGAAGAAATCACACACACAAAAAAAGAATCCTTCAATTATTCCAGGCATCCCTCCCAATTTCACATAAGGATGGCAGATTCCCCCCAGACAAAGCCCTTGGTCACCAGTGACCCCATCAACTTTCCTGGGAAGCAAAAGGCACCTTCTGGATGAAAGCAGGGATTTGGGGAGAAGAAAATACTGTTCCAGCAAAGCCTCCAGCCTGCCCTGCTTGCTTTGGAGCTCCTGGTGATTTACATCTGGCTCATTTCCACCAGCTTTGTGCCAAGAAACCGGAGTAATAAAGAGAAGGTAGAAGGAAAAGTCAGCTTTTCCCTGGAGACACTCTGCAGCCGAGCTGGCTGCTCTGAGGCAGCACAAACCAAGTCAGCATTTTCCTCCAGAGCTGCTTTTCCTGCCCCAGAAGCACCACAGAACACGAGGTGCATCCCATGCCACGCTGGATGGAGCTGCACTGCCCTTCCCCTACAGAAATAAATCCATTTACTGCCCTCCCCAGCCCTCTGCTGCTCCCTTAAAAAGCTACAACTGGAAAAAAAAGGAAGGCAGGTACAGATTGGATCTTTTATCCATGGGCAGGGGCTGAGCCTGGAGCAAAGGAGGCTCAGGGGGCCCTTGTGGCTCTGCACAAGTCCCTGCCAGGAGGGGATGTTGATTTTCTTAGTTTTTGTAGGGATGGGGTAATTGGGAGGTGTTTCACAAGATTTCATTCTATCATCAAATCTCGATAAATAGTAAAACTATTTCTTGAGATTGATAACAGAATGATTACTATTATTACTATAATAAATAGTATTTATATGTAATATATATAATAAGTATAAATACATATTATATATATAGTGTATATAAATTAATATGTATATAATGTATGTATATATATATGTATATAATGTATGTATAAATAAATATATAATGTATGTATAAAATAATATATAAAATACATATATAATATGTATAATAAATAGTATTTATATTCTATTATATATAGAATATTACTATTTAATTAGTTTTACTATTTATTATAGTAATAATTATTATTATTACTATAATAAATAGTAAAACTAAATAAATAGTAACATTCTAATTTTCTAAAATATCTAATATTTTTACAAAACCCTATTTTAAAACCTCTCTCAACAACATCATCTCTATTCTATAACCTTCCTAAATCAACACACCTTATCTCAGTATCTATATACAAATATACCAAATTATATACACTTTCTAACAAATTTTACAAATCCTTTACAAATCCATTCCCCACAAGGAGACAGGCAAGGGGCTCGGGCTGTGCTGCAGGGAACAGGGACAGGAGCAGAGGGAACGGCCTCAGGCTGGGCCAGGGCAGGGGCAGGATGGAGATTTTAGGGAAAATTCCTTCCTGGAACAGTGGTCAGGTGCTGGAAAGGCTCAGGGAGGTCTGGAGAGATTTCCCTGGGGATGTGGTGGCCTTGGCAGTGGTGGGACTGGATGGGTTCCCAACTAAAATGATTCCATGACTCCGTTATTTTATGGTTTTGCATTAAAGAAATCAGCTTGGGATGGGCCAATGCTGAACCGCAGTGGGGGCACCAGGAACCCCCTCCCTCCATCCCATAAACGGATCACAAACCCTTTAACCCTGACCTCCACCCTCCTGGCAGGGAGAAGCTTCGGCCAAGGAGAGGAGAAGCTGGCCCAGGAATTTCAAGGGGGGTGGATTTGAGGGAAGGGAGCTGCACTGGAGCTGGGATCCATAGAGCTGAAGGGGTGTCCCTGGGCGTGACCACAGTGACAGAGCCACCGCCACAAGCAGGAGATTTCCTTCCAACAGGGGTCCAAGAGGGGCGATTAACACCTAATTAGAGGCAACTGTCAACGAGCAAACTCCTTAAAGGGACCCTACAGGGAGGATTTCTCTGGGATAAGTGGTGGGGCAAAACCATCCCCAGGATTCCACAGTGACCTGAGACTTGCCCAGGGAAGTCCCTGAGAGCTGGGAATAATCAGGAACCAGAAGATCCCCCCAGTCCGAGTGTCAGCTCGGGGCAGCCAGGGCTGGCTCCAGGAGCACTGAGGATGGAACTGGAGCCCTGCTGGTGGCCACACTCGTGTCCCTGAGCTGAAGCAGCAGATCTGACGCTGGCACCACTGCAGGCTCCCACCCAGAGGAGCTGTTTCCGTGGAGATGGGACACACCGGCGGAACGCAGTGGTTTGGGTACAAATCATCAACTTCTCAAACAGCCAGAAATTTCCAGTGTGCTTTCAGAGAAATATCAGAAGGGGAAAATACAACCTTTGCTTTTTCCCAGGTGTGCTGGCAAGGGTTCATTTCCTCTTTGGGGTGACTCAGGAAGTGCTGAACCTCTTGTGAAAGAGAAGCCCTGGTTGTGAAACCACAGGACTGAGTGTGACCCCAAACCTGTGCTAGACCTGACACCAAGCCCAAGATCTGAGTTTATTTTGGGGCTGGGCCTCATCATGTGATTTACATGAATGCAGCAGGTCTGTCAAAAGCAGATTGCTTTGACATAGTCAAATATTTCTCTAATTTAGTCTTCACAGGAAAAAAAAAAAAAAAGAATTATTTTAAGATGTGGCCTTTTCCCTCCAGGGGAGTTTGGGTTAGGTTTTTGTAGATTTTAGTGAAATGCTTTTTCACTTGCAGAAACCTCCCCAGTCATTCAGAAAGTGCCTCAAAGCACCTCAGCAAGGGTGACATGAAGCCCCCAAGGGACAAACATCCATCTCCTCCTGCTGGAAAACCCTTGGGAGGAGATGTTTGCACTCAGAGCAGATGCAGAGGAGGCCAAGAGCTGAGCTTTGGCAAGGGCTTATTCAGGGGAAAAAAAAAATCTAGAATTATGTCAAGGTCTTGATTTTAAACAAGATAAAAGAGTTTCGTGGCAGGAAGGAGAAAGCGTCAAAGGAAATATTTTAAGCTTAAAATAAATGAAGCTTAAATTTAGCTTTGGCATGGAGCAGGTCCAGTTCTGGAGGCAGATTGCACATCCTCTCTGCTGCCCACTGCCAGGACCTTTCCCTGCCTGCCAAAGATGCTGAATGGACCACAGGACTGAGGAGAGGATGCTGATCCTCAGCTCCAACTCCAGCCTGACGCTGACTGAGGGCAGAGTGAACTGAGAACTGCTTTAACAAACACTCCATGCTGGGGAGCTCCAGGAAAAACCAGGCCTGGAGAGGCTTCCCAGGACCAAACCGAACCCTGAGCTCTGAAACATCACAAAGAGAGGAAACCCCTCCAAAGTCCTGCTCAGGACCCTGACAGGATCCCTCCAGGGCCTGGAGCAGAATCCAGTGGGAGTTTTGCTGTCCTGCTCCCCAGGCCTCTCCAGCACCAGGGAGAACTGAGTTCTCTCCATGTGCATTTCCTGATCCCACTCACACCAAGTTTTTAACCCGTGGTTTTCAGAGCTGAGACAGCACCAACTGCTGGGAATCCAGCCTGGCCAAGCTGGGCTTGCACTCTAAACCAGGCTCAGAGCCCACAGAAATGGACAGTGCCACTGAAAATGAGGCAGCCCTGTGCTCACAAAGCTGCTTCAACCTTAATTCCCCAAGAATTGGCTTTTGTGCTTCAAATCCAAACTCCCAGCAGGAACTGCCTCCCACCCAGGTGTTTCCTGCTCCAACCACAACAGCAATAAGGTCTCCCAAAGATATTCTGGGGGTGATTTGTCCCCTGCTCTCACAGAACCAGAAAATTTGGGTGGGAAGGGATCTCAAACCCCTGCAGTGCCAGCCCTGCCATGGCAGGGACACCTCCCACTGTCCCAGGCTGCTCCAGCCCCAGTGTCCAGCCTGGCCTTAAATAATTCCAGGGATCCAGGGGCAGCCCCAGCCAACCTGTGCCAAGGTTTCAGCACCCTCACAGGGAAGAATCTCTTCCTAAGATTTAATCTCAACTTATCCTCTGCAGTTTTAGGCCATTCCCCAGCTGTTTGTTCCAGAATTCTTTGCTACTTGAGCCAGAAGCTCCAGCAGTTCTGAGCCCTCCTGGTTCTTGTCTGCCAATCCTCAAAGAAAAGAGCTTTAAAACAAATCTCCAAACCCACTGGGATTTTTCCAGCACAGGTGGAGGAAATAAAGGCCAAGTGAATGTGGAAATTAAGCTTGAGATTAGAGCAATTCCTCTAACCTAAAGCAACACAGAGGAAAACCTTGCTTTGCCTTCAGTGCAGATTTCCCAGCACCCAATCTGAAGGAATCCACCAGGTGGATTTTTCAGGGGGGATCATTCCTGAGGCAGCTGGGGGGTTTTGTTCCATTCAAAACACTGTTAAAAAATACACTTTTTTTTCAAGAACAAGTGAAATTCTGCTCCTCTGATTCCCAGATGCAGCAGCAGAGGAGGCACAGAGCAGCTCACAAACAGTGGGAAATCAGGATGACCATCAAGCCTGTGGAAGTGGCTTGCACCCCAAATTCTTCCTTAAGTGCTGAGGCAGCACCCACACCTTGGAAAGGCTCATGTGAAACCCATCTGCAGCCCTGGTCAGGATCCTGCTCCTTTGCTTAGGGTTATGTTTCCAACAGCTCTCCATGGGCTGCCAGGAACACAATCCTGGGGGATTTTTCCTTTCCTGCTCCCCAAGCACCCCCAAACTCCAT
Source organism: Molothrus ater (assembly GCF_012460135.2). Classification (NCBI taxonomy): domain Eukaryota; kingdom Metazoa; phylum Chordata; class Aves; order Passeriformes; family Icteridae; genus Molothrus; species Molothrus ater. The sequence goes on from NC_050482.2 coordinate 1,325,461, forward strand.
TTTCCTTGGTGAATCTCCACCAAGGGTTGTTTTGCAGAGCTCCTCCCAATCCCACATGGAAATATTCTGGAGTTGGGGGCCTGAGGGTGCTGTGCCTTTTACAGATCCCTCCCAAACCCCAGAGGATGGGATTTGCTCCCTTCTCTCCCTGCCAGAACTTCCAGAGGGATCACATTTGCTTCCCCCCTCCTTGGCTTTGTTCAAAGCGTTTCAAAGGAGCAGCTCAGGCAGGATTTACACACAATTTCCTTGGGTTTTTAGCACAAATTCCAAACCTGACTCACAGACCTGGTGAAGTTACAACAACCACAACTTCCCTTTTTCTCTCTCACACGAAAGCAGAAAAAGCCCAAGTGATTTAGGAGCAAGCACCCTGGTTACACCCAGCTGAAGTTTATCAAGTTTTCCTTCTTTCCAGGTCACCTGCCACATAAAACCACCACAAAGCCACCCAGCAGGAAACTGCAGCCCAGTGCTGCCACAGGAAAAGGTGCAGGAGTTTCCTGCATGCCAGGGGTTTATCCAGAAATCCCTGCAGCAATCCAAGGTGCCACTGTCACAGCTATTAACCCAATTATCCTCTTCATCCTCGCTGTGGAATGAGGGCAATGGGGCACTGTGGCTTCCCCAGTGCATCCCATAAACACATCCGAGGCCCCAGGGCTGCCTGGGGACAGCCAGGCTGCACAAGTGGCTTTGTCCCCTCCTTTCTGTCCAGTGCATGTGGCCACTTCTATTTAAAGAGTTCATTAATAAATCTGAGTTCATCACTCAGAGCTTTCTGCCAAGTCAGGTGGATTCCACTGCTGGATCAGCCCTGAGAAAATACAAACACACAATTTCCAAGGTTGGGCCAGTACAAGGAGTTCCCATCAAGCCATTAACTCTGGAATCACAGGCTGCTTTGGCTTGGAATGGACCTTCAAACCAGCCAGTTCCACCTGCAGGGACACCTTCCACTACTCCAGGCTGCTCCAAGTTCAACCCAGCCTGGCCAGCTCTGCTTAGAATGTAAATTAAAGACTGGCACTGGGGCACTTAATCACCAAACCACCTGCAAAAAGTTCATTCATGAGCCCAGGAAGTTCAGGAAATCAGGCTGGTGCTTCCTTTAATCCAGCAATTCCTCCTGATCCAGCTCTGCTCACAAAAAGCCATTTTCAGGCTGGAGCTTCCAAGGGGTTTCTGGCCTTTCCCAAGGGATTTCTTGGGAAAGGAGCACAGGATTTTCCTGCAAGCTGAAGGTCTCTCAAGCACACATTGTGCTCCAGAGGAAGACATGAGAGAGCCAGGCTGGGTGAACAATGACCCCGCAGGAGCAGCCAAAGGCAGCGGCCAAGGAGGGAGCAGCACAGCCTGGCAGCTCTGGGCGCACCTGGGCACGGCTGAGCTGAGCTGAGCTGGCCAGCAGCACAAACCCACAGCCAGGGCTGGAGGCTGCCCAGGCCCCAGCACAGTGCCATGGCAAACACCTATTTGTAATTCATTTTTATGGTTTGCAGGCTTTGGAGATCCTCCTGGCTCAGCAGCTGCACCAGAAGGAGAAGGAAGAGGCCCAGGCTGTGTTCAAGCACTGGGGATTCCTCTGATTATGGGAAGCCTCTGATGACAGCAAGGCAGGGATTAAAATCATGGAATGGTTTGGGTGGGAAGGGATTTTAAAAATCATCCAACATCCACCCCCTGCCATGGCAGGGCCACCTTCCACCATCCCAGGCTGCTTCAAAGCCCATCCAGCCTGGCCAGGGGTGCAGCTGCTCTGGGAAGTCCCTCTCAATACCTGACCTGCAACTCCCCTCTCTCAGTTTATGGCATTCCTCCTCATCCTGTCCCTCCAGGCCATTCCAAATCCCTCTCCCTCCTTTTATAACCCCCCTTAAAGCACTGGAAGGGTTCATTAAAGCCACTTTGGCACAGGTGACACCAGCACAACCAGAGGAAAGGACAAAGGGAATTTTTTTGTAACAGCAGCAGCAGAGCAGAGGGTGTTGGTGGAGCACAGAACACAAAGTCCTGGTCACTGTGGCCAAGATTCCTCCAAAACAACCTCCAGGATGTGGAGTGGGAGGGCTGAGAAGGACTGGGATGTTTCCCTGGGAGAGTCTGGAAGGTGCTGTCGCTGCTGGAAGCTCTGGGAAGTGAATTCCCCCCCCAGAAGCACCAAACCCACCTGGAGAGGGAAAGCAGGACGCAGGGGTGAGTTTGCATCTGCTGGGATCAGGAGCAGCTCATCCTCACTGCTGATCCAGATCCTGCTCCAGCACAGCTGCTCAGGCTCCATTATCCCAGCCCCTCCCAACCCAGAGCCCAGGGCAGTGTCACCAACCAGCCATCCCGACTTCTGTGTCCTTCTATTTCACCGAGCTGCAGGAAGGAAAACTCACCTGGAGCTTTCCCCACAGGAATAACAGCACCTGGGGCTTGTCGTGTGGATCGGGAAGAAAAAATACCAGCAGGCAGTTTAAAATGGAAGCTGAGCTTTGGGCTCAGGCCTGGAATACACCCCACACTGTCAGGACACTGCAATTCCCAGCTTTTAGGCTGTGTTTGGGTCTCTGAAGGCAGAGCTTTCTCATAATTAGTTAAATTCAGCTGAAACTGAAGATTCCTTGACATCCTCTCTTTGAAGCACCATTATAGGAGAGACAAAGCAGCACCACTGCAACTGCACTAAAAACTAATTAACAGCTCAGTCGTTAGCAGGTGCAGCTGCCTGAAAAGTGGGATTTTGTCACCAAGTTTGAAGCGTCTCCTCCTTCAGAGAGGAGCTGATAAAAACCCCCCGAGCTTTCCCCAGCACAGAACAAAAAGCCTGGAGCCGACCTCTGCCAGATGCTCTGAATTCCAGGTGACCCCCGGCAGAGGCAGGCAGCCTTTCAAAGGCACACATTTACCACAGCCTGCTCCAAGAAATCAGAATGAAGCAGCCTTGACACACTTGAAGCCATTTGGAGGACAGTATTACTAATGCACAAATAAAAAAATCCCAATTAAGCAGCGTGCTGCTGCTGCACAGAACCAGGATGCTGCAACAACCGAGGAAGTTCAAATAAAGACAGCTTGGAATTCCAGAAGCAGCACAGTGCTCCCAGCAATTTTCCCTTGTGCTGCCACAGTGACTGATTTTCCTCCCCTTTACTCATCTCTGCCATGTGACAATTTTAGCAGAGATGTGGGGCTTGGAGGAAAGAAACAAAACAAAACAAAAACAAAAGAAGTGGGAACATTCCTTCCTTGAGATAAATGTACAGGGCAATGAGAGAAGTGGTTTTCTCCCTTTCCCACCCTAAACCTACACAAATCTCCAGCAGCAAGCAGAGCTCAGCAAGGCACAGTTTTTTGGGATATGGAGCTGCTCCATACACAGAAGTGGGCCAGGATTCTCCTCTTGGCCACGCTGGCAGCCCTGGATGGGACTCAACCCCTGGTCCATGCAGAATCTCCATGTCCTCTTACTCCTCCCTGCAATTCCACCTCCAATTCCTCCTCCAGGAGCTTCCCAAGCCAAGCTCAGATTGTCCCTGCCCAGTGGGATTAAAACCCCAGGGATTTCAGCAGAGGCACAGCCCAGAACCAGGGATGGGGCAGGAACTGGGATCCAAAACCTCCCTCTTCTGGCTCACGGGCTAAATTTAGCCCAGTCTGGTAATGACCTAAAAAGCAGCTGATGTGGGTTTCTGTGACGCCTGTGGCTCCTCCAGCCACTTCCTGAGAGAGGGATGGGCACGTGGCAAAGCCCTGCTGCCCCCTGGGTGCTCCAGGAGACCCAAATGGGAAATGTGGGCAATGCTTCACAGCTGCACCCCAAGGATCTGCTGCCCCCTGGGTGCTCCAGGAGACCCAAAATACCAAATGTGGGCAATGCTTCACAGCTGCACCCCAAGGATCTGCTGCCTCCTCCAGGAGACCCAAATGGGAAATGTGGGCAATGCTTCACACCTGCACCCCAAGGATCTGCTGCCTCCTGGGTGCTCCAGGAGACCCAACATGGAAATGTGGGCAAAGTTTCACACCTGCACCCCAAGGATCTGCTTGAGCCAAGTGGTTCCTGCTCCTGATCCATTCCATATCCTGACAGGATTAGGGGAAATTCCCCTTTCAGGGTTTTTTTTTGCTGTTTGAAGCACCTTGTAAAAGAATATCAAAGCTTTCAGCATCACAGCCCCATCCAGCTTTTCCTGGGATGCCCAGCAGCACATTCCCAGCTGCCCCTGGAAGTAAAACAAAATCTGCAGAGGGTTATGGAGTTCACCCATCCCAGGTTTCACCTCTGGAGCTTTCCAAGTCTGGAGCAAACGGGCAAGAGAAACTCACACACAGAATACCCTGAAATGCCTTAATGGCACTGAACTTGGGGTGGCACCAGAGAAACCTGTGACTCTGGAAGCCACCAAGAGCCACAGAGGACAATTTAAAGGACTCAGTGGTTACTGAGCTGAAAAAAACCTCCAAAACTCTTTAAAAAATCCCATTAATGCATCTCAAAACTCTTTAAAAAACCCCATTAATGCATCTCAAAACTCTTTAAAAAACCCCATTAATGCATCTCAAAACTCTTTAAAAAACCCCATTAATGCATCTCAAAACTCTTTAAAAAAACCCCATTAATGCATCTCAAAACTCTTTAAAAACCCCATTAATGCATCTCAAAACTCTTTAAAAACCCCATTAATGCATCTCAAAACTCTTTAAAAACCCCATTAATGCATCTCAAAACTCTTAAAAAACCCCATTAATGCATCTCCTGAGCCTGCAGAATCCTGCACAGCCACACTCAGCAGGAAGCCCCTGCAAAACTTTGAAGCCCAAAACGAAACAAACTTCAGCAAACTCAGCTTTGAGCAGCACAGGACTAAAATTTGCCTCTCCCGAGACAGAGAGGCTGGTTCAGGCTGAAAGCAGCCAGTTCATATGGAATTTTGGGGTGGAAAGGACCTGAAAGATGACCTGATTCCCACAGCTTCCCTAGAGCAGGTTTGCTGTGTTACAACACAAACTCTTCTCACACACAATTCCCACTTATCCAACCAACTCCAGATAAAAATTAATGGGAAAAAAAGCCCCAAAGCCACATTGAGAAGAGGCACCAGGGCTCTCTCTCAGCGCTCTGCCACCACAGAATCCCTGCACAAAGCCCACAACCCCATTTCTTGCTACATTTAAACAGGTGGAACAGGTCAATCTTTGCTTACCCCTCACTCTTTTCCAATAAATGCCGCTGAAGTGAGGAAAATTTCTGATTTTTTCCAGAGAAATGACATTTAAAAAGCTCTGGCAGTTTGGGAACACACCTGAGGAGCTGCAGGGATTGTTGGGATGCAGCTGAGGAGGATTTGACCCTCTGGGACACACCAGAAGAGCCAAACACAGGCCTGTCCTCCACAATCTATTCCCTAAATGTGTAAAACTGAGTTTAGCACCAGGATGTGCAGATGCTTTAAATACAGGTCAGCAAATTTCCCGATCTCAGAGCAAGAGCAAAGTTGTGGCAAACCTTGAAATGCAAAATGGGACCCTCCCAGGGACCAAAGGGACCCATTAGGGGCACATTCTTGCTCACCAGCTCATTTTAGGGGATCTTTTGTTTCATCTGGCAAGGCTCAAGTCTCGATTTTACTCCAAGCAGTGACCAGTGACTCAAGCAGGGCTCACAGTTGAACAGTGAATTTATGCTAAATTTATGTGGGAATATTTCTTCAGTCCTGCCAAACCGGGGGTCTGAAGCACTTCCCAACCCTGTCACTGCTGGTTTTGGGTTTTCTCCACACTGGTTCTGCCTCCTGCCCAGTTTGCAGAACGTGGTGATTTTCTGGGCAAATTTTGCTCCAAATTGGGCAAGCATTTAAAAGAGAATTAAAATTACCTTTTCATGGCAACACCAAACAAACCACGGCAGAAACCACGGAGTAAAAAACCAGCGGATTCTGAGTAACCTGCAGCCTTCTCAGCAGCTGTGAGCATGACAAAAAGTGTTAAAACCCCAGACCCTGGGGCTTCCCAGGAGGCACAGGAGCTGAAAAAAGCGTGGAGCAGCTCCAGTGGGACAGGGCGAGTTAACACCTCCTCACATACCTTCCCTTTCAAGGAACACAGGCTCTGGCTCTCACTTACCGGCATCTGATTTCTGACATCCCAGCTTTCCAACCCAGCCCGAGTGCCCCCTTCTCAAAGCACATTCTCCTGCTGGGATCTGAGCTTCCTCCAATATCCAGGCAAGGATTCCTGCCCTGAGCCAGGAGGATTAAATTACCAACGATGTTAAACAAAGCACTGATCATTCAGCTTCCTTATTTCCACTGCTTCCCTCAATTCAACACTGACACAGCCTCGAAAGAAAAAATAAAATATATATATATAAACAGTGGGAAACAAAAAGTAGGAGGTGGCTTCAGGAGCAGCAAGGAATAAATCAGTGCAACCACGCTGAGTCACCTCAGAGATGTGACATTCCCAGGGTAACTCTGCACTCCTGGAAGGACTGGCCCTTTATTTCAGCCCTGTAGATTTGGAATTGAGGATTCCCAGGCAAGGCCATTCCCAAAACCAGCAAAAATCAGCCCCTGACTGTGTTCTTACCCAAACAAAGCCCCTGCAGAGATGTGACATTCCCAGGGTAACTCTGCACTCCTGGAAGGACCGTTCCCTTTATTTCAGCCCTGTAGATTTTGGAATTGAGGATTCCCAAAAGCAGCAGAAATCAGCCCCTGACTGTGTTCTTACCCAAACAAAGCCCCTGCAGAGATGTGACATTCCCAGATAACTGCTGCACTCCTGGAAGGACCGTTCCCTTTATTTCAGCCCTGTAGACTTTGGAATTGAGGATTCCCAGGCAAGGCCATTCCCAAAAGCAGCAGAAATCAGCCCCTGACTGTCTCCTTACCCAAACAAAGCCCCTGCTGGTTTCCAAACCTGGCTCTGTGTTTAGAGAGCTCCTAAAGCTCAGCAGCACAGCCAAGGGGGATGGATGTGGGTGCCTTGGGAAGGGATCCCAGTGCTGCTGAGCCATGGGCACGTCCTGCCACAGAACATGAGCTCAGCACCAAAGCAGCCGGGGCTTTGTGAGCTTTAAAACCTGCCTGGCTGCCATGTGAGAGCAGGGCCAGCCCTCCTGGCTTTGGGGATCTCAGGGGGAAGGTCACTGAGTCTGAATTAATGGCATCAGACAGAAGAAAAACAAACCCAGTTTCAGTAGAAAGGAGAGGGTGAGGGAGCAGTGGCTTCCCCTGATGGAGCAGCTTTCACCTGATTTAGCAGCAGGGAAAAACCTCCCAGCATTCCCAAAAAGGAAGAAAAAGCAGGGAAATAAAAGGAGAATTTAAACAAAGGGTGGATTAGAAAAGGGTTTTGCCTGAACAAATCAGTTTGGGAGCAGCCAGGAACCAAAGGCAACGTTTGGGCTGCATCCCTCACCAATTCCATGCCCTGTTCTCTCTGCCCAGGCACATGTGGGGTTCCCAGCCCTGGGAGTGCCCAAGGCCAGGCTGGATGGGGTGTGTGGGACACCCTGGGATGGGGAAGGGGTCCCTGCCCATGGTTTGGCTGGGAACTGGATCATCTTTGGGCTCCTTCCCACACAAACACCCCATGATTCCATGTCCTGCTCCCCCAGGCTCCTCTCAGTGCAGACCTCCCAGTTTTATGTTTTAAAAAGCCAAACACTCCCCTCCCCAAATGCACCTTTGCAAGCTAAACCTGGCCCTTTGCAAGCTAAAGAGAGACCTGGCTTCACAGCACTCACACTCCACTGAGCAAGGCTTAAAGGAGCAGCTTCATTTCCTAAAACCAAGAGGAGCCTTCGCTCTTAAACCGTGGCCATGCCGATGATCCCAGAGCTTCAGAGCCCAGTTTTAAAACTGCATTTTGATTCAGAAACTCCTTTAAGAGCAAAATCACTTTCAGTCCCTGCTCAGGCAAGCCAGGGATGTGTTCTCATGCAGCTCTCCTGCTGCAGAACTCGGGAGTCTCCTCGGACACAGCCTCAGAGCAGGCCTGGACCTGCCAGCACCAAGACAAAGCAAAGCACCACAGCCCACAAAAGGGAAAAAAAAAATTGCCAGCGTGGTTAAGTTAATAATTTATCAATCTTTTCAACTTTGCATCCATTAATCTACCACGGTGGAGGTTAATCCAGGACACTCAGGCTCAGTATCACACACTGGATTTTACTTCTTCAGGGGGTTATGCCTGGAGCTGATCCTACCCCAAAATCTGTTTTATCAAAGCTCCTGTGTTTTACAGCCAGCCAGTGTCTGTCCCTGGTGCTAACATCCCAAGCTCACCTTCCCATGCCATTCCTGGCTCCTCCTCTCCCCATCCCATTCCTTCATCATGCAGGGCAGCACCTCACCCCTGCCCTTCCCTGCCATCCCACAGCCCCAGCAGTGCCCACAAACCGCGCTGTGACACAGCTGTGACACTGAGAAGGCAGCAAGGACCTGCACAGCTCTCATTTCCACCCCTGTCACTGCTCAAAGCCAGGCAAAAGCCCCCTGGAATTTTGGCAAATAATGCAAAATTTATTTAATAATCAACTGTCAGCTTTTAACCGCTCACAGGGAATGACACAAAGCCTCCAGGGTGAAGCTCCTCTAAAAGGCAGCAAATGTCATCAATGTAGACTTTTCCCCAAGAAAACATCAACAAATTCAAAACATTTTTAAGGAAATAACACCAAGAACCCCCAAACAATTAAAGCCAGAGATTGCAAAACCTTTCAGAGTTGTCCACCCAGGCGCTCTATTTGCACAATCCTTAACAAAAAACCATTTTCTGCTGTTTTCTTGCAGTGATTCCAAGGAAAGCAAGCACAGGGAAATGCAGCAATTTCTGGAAAGCAGCATCTGACCCTCAGCAAAACCAATCCAAAATGGCTCTACCCCTTCCTGAGGCTGAGTCACGAATATCTGGGAGTCTCCATCACCTCCTGGATGTGGACCATGGATCGTGCAGGATCCCAGCCCTGCTCTGCAACTCCCAGTTTAAAGGGATTCATTGCACAGAGCACCAGCTCCGTTTACAGATGATCCCCCCTCCACTGCTCTGCAGCATCTCGTGCCAAGTGATCTGGGAGTGGTTTGGCTTCTCCTGGAAGGCTGCACCAATCTGCTCCAGGGAATCACTGAAGTGATTTAAGATTAGAGGATGGCTCTTGGAAGCTGCAAAATAAAACAGTGGCCAAGTCCTGAATCCAGAACCAACCCTATCATTACTGGATACACAAGAAGCAGCAAATCACTGTTTTCCAAGAGATTAAATCCACCCTCAACCTCAGGCAGATCTTTAGGGAGGCTGAGGAGCTGGGAAGAGATGGGGAGTGAAGATGAGGAGGCAGCAGCTGGAGGTGAGGGGTCGTAAAGGCGATGGGATGAGTGTCACAGACACATTTTATGAAAAGTCCTTTCCTTAGGATTTCTCCTCCTGAGAAGCTGAGAGGCCTCAGGAACACAATGTACCCAATGGTTATCTGCTGCTGTGGAATGCAACAGGTGCATCTGGGATTGGGCTCATGGGGTTGTTTCTAATTAATGGCCAATCACAGTCAGCTGGCTCAGACTCTCTGTCCGAGCCACAAGCCTTTGCTATCATTCTTTCCTTTTCTATTCTTTGCCAGCCTTCTGATGAAATCCTTTCTTCTATTCTTTTAGTATAGTTTCAATGTAATATATATCATAAAATAATAAATCATCCTTCTGAACCATGGAGTCAGATCCTCGTCTCTTCCCTCAGCCTCAGACCCCTGTGCACACCAGCACAGATGAGGGGGGACAGCAGATGGAAATCCTGGAAGAGACAGCCTTGGTGATGGGACAGGGAATCCTGCCCTCCTCTGCACTAACCAGCACTCCAGGGGCACCCTCACCCAGGCACAACCAGCTCTGAGCACCCCGAGGAGGTGAAAAAAAGGAATAAAAGCAGCAGGGAAAAGTGAAGTGAGACCCAGCACCAAAAGCAAGTGAGCCCATGTCCCTGGGATGGGCTGGGGGATCCATCCCATCCCAGAGCTCACCTGTGGGAGCCCAGCACATCCCTCTGGCTGTCCTGGATGGCCCAGACCCTGCCAGGGGCTCAGAGACCCTGGCACAGAGCCCAACCACCCCTGTGGTTCTGATTATGGAGCAAATGGAGCAAATCACCAACCTTAGATGGAGATCTGCAGGCCATGACAGTGCAGTGGAATAACAGTGATAATAGTGATAATATCATGGGGTGGAAAAGTAGATTTTGGGGTTTCTGGTATGGGGGTTCAGGGGGCAAGATGGAGGAATCTGGGCATGTCCAGCCTTTCTCCTTCTTCTTCTTGGCCTCCATCTCCTGCTGTGATGGTGGCACTTTTGGACTGGTTTAAGGTAGAAGCTCACTGTCTAACACAGGGGATAGGTATTGGGAAGCAATTGTAAACATTGCACAGGTAGTTTTTAGTCCAAAGACACAACACTACCCCAGGGGCAGGCAGAGTGCCTCTGTCTGTCCTGCTGGATGGACCTCAGCTGGACAGGAGAAAGAATTTTCTAGATAAGGAACAATGACCAACCTTGAGACCAAGAAATGAAGAGCCCTGACTCCTTCTTCAAGCACCAGGCTGGGAAAAGAGACTCTGTGACACATCTTGGGGTCACTGTGAGCAGCTAAACCCCAACACTCACCAGAGGCTCCTGCTGGGAGGGGCCCACAGGGGCTGCACAGCAGAGATGCCGAGGTTGGGTGATCCCTCAGTCACCAGGGCTCTGTTCTGCTGAGGAGACACAAAGAGCAGGGCTCTGTGCTCATGGCTCCAGACATGCATGGACCAAACCCCCAGGGAAACGGAGGCACTGAAAGGAGGGGAGTGAATGCACACAGGAAGACACAAAGAAGAGCTGAGCTCTGATACTCACACCCACATCTATAATTCACGTCTCATATTTGGAAAATAAAAATGTTATTCAGCATTTCTGCTGCCAGGATAAAGCCCAGGACAGCAGGAAAATTCAGGCACTGCTGCCTCAGAGTGGGATCACCTCTGACTCAAGCAGACAGTGAAGGCAGGAGGAGTTGGGCTGGGAATCTGCTCCATATGGGAGCCTGTCACTTGACCTGGGGGCTCTCTCCTTCCTCCCTTCCCAACAGCCTGGGATGAGTTTATCCCAATCCAAGCACGGTTGCAGGAGGGCAGCGAGCACCAAGAGGTGCTGAGAACATTTGGTGACGCTGCACCCAGCTCTGGGGGCTTCCAGAGGCACCTCCCCTCCCCAAGAGCCCCATTCCTGCTGCTCTGCCTTGATGGAAGGGGAAAAACCAGGAAACCAACAGGGGAAACGCCTGTCAAGGCTTTCGATCTAGCAATGAAACCTAGAATAAAGAATAAATAAATGTTTCCTAGGATAAAGAAACAAAGAGGGGGAAAGTCTACCAAGACTTGAAATTTAGGGGAAAAAAGAAGAAAATAAAGAGGGGGAAAGTCTGTTGAGACTTTCAGTTTAGGAATAAAACCCAAGGAAATAAAGAGGGGAAAAGTCTATCAAGACTCAAAATTTAGGGGAAAACAAAGAGGGGAAAAGTCTATCAAGACTCGAAATTTAGGGGAAAACAAAGAGGGGGAAAAGTCTATCAAGGCTTTCAATCTAGGAAAAAAAATCCAAGGAAACAAAGAGGTGAAAAGTCTATCAAGACTTGAAATTTAGGGGAAAAAAAAGAAGAATATAAAGAGGGGGAAAGTCTGTTGAGACTTTCAGTTTAGGAATAAAACCCAAGGAAACAAAGAGGGGAAAAGTCTATCAAGACTCGAAATTTAGGGGAAAACAAAGAGGGGGAAATTCTATCAAGACTCGAAATTTGGGGTGAAAAAGAAGAAAACTAAGAGGGGAAAAAGTCTATCAAGGCTTTCAATCTAGGAAAAAAACCCAAGGAAACAAAGAGGGGAAAAGTCTATCAGGACTTGAAATTTAGGGGGAAAAAGAAGAAAACAAAGAAGGGAAACATCTATCAAGATTTGCAGTTTAGGAATAAAACTCAAGGGAACAAAGAGGGAAAAAGTCTATCAGGACTTTTAGTTGAGGGAGAAAAAAATCCAAGGAAGCAAAGAGGAAAAAGTCCATCCAAACTTTCATTTTACCCCCTCAGCTCCCAGACTGTCTGCTCCTCCAGGAACAGGGCAGGACAGGAATTCAGGGTGAGTTTGAAGGAGAAATTGATTTAAAAACCCCCAAAACATTAAAAAAACCCCAATCATCATTGAATGCCAGTGCGTGACGATGAGCAGAAGCAGGACAGAACACTCCTGTGAAGATTAAATGTAATTTTCCCCTGGAAATGAAACAATGCAGGGCCTCAGTGAGGGGCATCTCCTGCTTTATCCAAAACCTGGGACCTGCCAGGGTGTGCAGGGCTGGGGGCTCAGCTCCCAGCTCCCATTATCAGCTCCTGCTGCCCAGAAATGCTGAGTATGTGGGAGTCACCCCGGGAGGGGTTTCCAAAAGCTCACCAGGATGGTCCAATAGTGCTGGTGACACCTAAAACCAATCCCCTACTACAAACCCCAGCCCAGCTTCCCCAGGAAAGGCAGGAAAAGCAGCTGGCACAGCCTCCTGGGCCCAGCGCAGGGGAGAGCAAGGAGATCCTTTGACAGGGAATGTTTGTTTTCCTGAAATCCCGTGCTCGCTTTTGGGGTTTTTAAACTGTTACAGCAAAGAAAAGGCCTCTAGAATTTGTTTAATCAGCATTTAGTGCCCAAATGCCTCTTCAGAACTGGGAATCTGGGAAGCATCATCCTGCCAGACTCCTCCTCAGTATTCCAAAAACTCTGCTCTGAGTCTGGGGAATGAGATGGGGAAATAATTAAAATTACCCCTATTTTTTATTCTTTTAAGCAGGGCTGGGATGTCAGGCTCCACCAGGCACTCTGCTCCAAGCAGCCCTAAGCAAATCCACATTTCCCAGTTTGAACTCCATGATTAAACAGGTGCACTTGGCTTCCAGGCCTGCTCGAGGAGCCCCAGCTCCCAAATCCTGCCCTCTGTCAGTCCAACTGACAAAGCAACAAAGGGAGAGGGAACTTCCAGCTCCAGCCAATTTTTTGGGGAAAAAAAAAAATCCAGCCACCAGCAAAGGCTCTGAATTCTGCTCTAAAAGCAGCAAGATGATACCCTTGGAAGTTGTCATTTAGGCAACAAAGATTATTTATTTTCCTCCAGTTGGTTTGGTTTAGGCAGAGATTTATGGATGATGAGTTCTCCTAAAGACAGGCACCACCTCCCAAGCCACGTTTACCTGATTTGATTTATAAAGCACCACCTGTGACAGCATTTCTGGGAAAAGGGGGGGCTCTCCCAGTTCTGGGAAGGGGCTGCTGCCAGGTCTTTGTGCATTTTGAAGCATCACCACACGATTCCCCTCATCCCTGGAGACCTCATTAAAACAGAGCCCCAGAAGTGGGGCAGAAAGAAGCGTAGCCTGACATTCGAAAATTTACATTCAAAGTTTCCAGAAATATCAGTCCTTTAAAACAAAACAAAACCAAAAAACCCCAAACAAAACCCCCCCAAAAAAAAAAGCAACAAAGCCCCACCAAACCCTACCAAAACAAGACATTCCAGTGCACAGGCTCTTCCCTGGGGACAGGCCAAAGAGAGCAGAGCCACGTGACCCCGCGATTGCTCAACGCCGCTCTTGGAAGGTGTTCAAGTGGGATGAGAAGTGCCATGTAAGCCTATAATGAGCAGAAAAAGGAATTCATCCCAAATGTAAACTCCGTCCTACCCTTTGCCTCCACGGAGCAAACACGGCCGGGGGAGTTTGGAGATTACAAAACGCTCTGCAGGTAAACTAAGGAGCTTTGTACCTTTATTCTCCCTGACTCAGGACGGGCCTAAAATTAGCAGGGAGCGCGAGGCTCCGTGAGCTACGCTCCCAGAGCCCCGGCTCTGCAAAGCGGGCAGCACAGGGAGCCTCAAACAAAGCTGCCCACTATTTATAATTCCTTTCAGGCACAAAACAGGGTGACACTTCCCTTTTCCAGCTCTGACGCTTAAAAATAGAGCTTGGGGACTACGAGGCAGCCAGCAGCGTTTCTCCACAAAAGGAGGAAAATAAATCAGCACTAAATAAACTCGCGGCCAAGGGGAAGCTGCGAGCGCAGCGCAACAATGAACCCCGGGGCTGGAACGGGAAACGGCTCCGGGGGTACGGGGCTGCCGGGGTGGGTCCCCCATGGGTGTAAACAGCCCGGCAGGGGCACCCCTGGATCAGCTGCAGCCTCGCTCCGCCCCGGGCCCGGTTTCCGGGTAGTAACAGAGCAGCCAATCCGCGGAGTTGCGAGAGCTCGAGGCCCTTTCCCTGCAAGCAGAGCGCCGGGGCTGGCACTCGCCCCAAAGCCGGGGGGAACCACAAAGGGGAGCCCCTGTTCTGCCATCCCCAGGGTGGGAGCTGCCCAGAGGGGCCTGGCCTGAAGGCCCAGGGCTTCCCAGTGGGAGAATCTACACTTCCAGGCCGCTGGTGAGGTGTTTTGGGGGGCACAGAGCCTTCCTACAAACCCCTGCTCTGAAGGGTCACGGGTCACCCAGGAAACTCTGCCTGGAGCCCCCCAAAAAGGGGAGGAGGGATCGTGGCTCTCTCTTCCCAGCCCCAGCAGCACAAACCCGGCCTGGAGGGAGACAATGAGTGCCGGGGAGTTGGAGCACATCCTGGCCCGGGAGATGATTAAACATCAGCTGCACACATCCCCGCAGAGCTCTGCCCTTCCTGCAGCCCCACCGAGAGAGAGCAGGCACCTCTCCCCTCCCCTCCTCACAAAGAGGCAGCCACAAAAGGACACGGACGTGGTAGGATTGAAAATAGGAGCCATAAAAAGACCTCGCTCGGCTCCTAAACCTGTCAGAGCAGGAGAAGGCAGGAGTGTTATTCACCCTGCTCGTGCCCCCTCCCTCCTGGGAAAGGTAGCCCTTGGCAGGCCATAAATCCATACTATTATTCTCCGTTGGATGAAGGGGATGAAAAGGGAAACTGTAATGAAAATGGCAGCAAAAAGGGGGGGTAAAAAAAACCCCAAACAAAAACCCTCCACAGCGACAAAACCCTGAAAGGCCCAGGAGGAGATGCCCTCAAGCACATTCCTTCAGTCCCTCCCCTGGGCAGCACCGAGACCCTCCCGGCTGCCGTGTCCCAAAGCAGAGCCTGATTCCAGAGCAGCTTCCAGAGGGGGAGATTCCCCAGGGAAGCTCTCGGGGCCTAGCGAGCTGCTCACCCCGGGCGAGTCAGGCAGACAAACAAAAAAGGCCGGGGAGGGAGGGAGGGAGGGAGCGAGGGAGGGAGGAGTGCTGAGGAGTCATCTGACACATCCAACTTCCTAAGTTTGTTGTCCGCAGGAGACCGACTGCTCTAACCCTCACCCCTCGGAAAACAAGGAAAGCAGAGCCGACAACGAGAGCTTTGCTTTTGGAAAAGCCACTGGGGTTCCTTTTGTCAGGGGGCAGAAAGAGCAGGGCAGAAACTGCCCGGCACCGAGAGGAATCCCGGATATTCGGGGCTTTCTACCTACCCAGCTCCTAGAAACACACAGCAAAGGCACTTCGCAGGGAAAAACCTGCTCTTTGTCCTCCAAAATGCTGCGATCGCTGGAGAGGCCGGCAAGGAACCGAACAAAAAGGGGAAAAAAAAAAGAAAAAAAAGGAAAAGGGGGGGGGAGGGGAAAAGGAAACAGAGCAGCAGCCGATCGGGTCGGGCCTCGGCCCCTCTTTCCAGGGTATCCCTAAGAAAGGTTTTCCCCCCTCGCTGAACAGCTGGAATTCCCGACCCTCCTCCCGGTGCGATTAAGCATCGATCGCAATTGGCGGAGTCTGACATGTGTGTAACTTTAAACCCCCGGATAAAAATAGCTCCGATTCGAGCACCATCAGGACTCATTTCCTATTTGCTTCAAAACAGGGCGAAAAATACACCGAGAGCAGCTTTGTGGGGAGAAAGGCGCTGCGAGAACGTCAGACAAGTTTCCTTCGATAAGCCACAAACAGGAGCGCTGCTGCTGCTCCTCCCTCCCCCCCCCCTCCCCTTTCCAAAAAAACACCACCAAATCCAGATAAGTTTGTTTATCTCTCTCTGGGAACTAAATCAGACCCGTTTCTCGACCCCTGAGAGCAGCAGGACAGAGTCACCAGCCCTGAGTCCTGCTGAGGGAGGTCGGGCACGATCAGGAGACAGATCCGAGAAACATTTCATCCACTCTTGTCATTGCTACCCTTTCCCGGCTCGCACCGCCACCTTGTAAACAAAAACTATTAATAAAACAATCCCAGAACCGAATTCCCAATGGTATTTTTCAACGCCACCCACTCTCCAGACAGAGAGAAAAAAGGGATTCACCGCCCCGTAAAGGGCCAGGAATAAAAACAAGGAGGAAAAATATAAACAGATCTATGTAGGAAGAAGGGGAAAAATAAAAAGTAATAAAGCCTAACCAAACCTGGAGGGTTACATAAACCTCTTGGGAGACGGGCTCGGGCCCTGATGCCCTTCACCCACCCCCGGGTCTGCTGAGCCAGACCCCGAGGGACCCCCCCCCGTCCTCCCCAAAAAATCAAATCCCTAAGCCGGCACCAGAAGCTTCATGAACTGCGGGGTGAGATGGGGGAATAAATAATAATAATAAACCCCACAAAAGCCTTTCTTTGGGCTGTGGCTGCTGGAACTGCTCTCCCCCTCCTGGCCCGCCCCAGGGCAGGCAAGGGGGGGTGCGGGGCACCCAGATTGGGGGGGCACCACGAGGGGCGTCTGCAGAGACACCCCCAGGGCCGCCTCTCAAGCCACAGGGGGGGAAACCCCCCAAAATACGGCAGAAGGGGGGGTTAGGCCTCCACTGGTGGGGGGGGAGGGCAGATCCGACCCCCAGCTCCGGGCAGAGGCCGCGGGGCTGCGAATGGGGGGGGGTTTGGGGGGCGACCCCGGCGGGGTCCCCGGTGCCCCCCGCCCTCCCACCCCTCTGCAGGCCCGGCCCTGGGGGGGAGGGCAATCCTCGTCCCCCGTGGGCCCGGGGGGGGCACGACAAGGATACAGCTTGACCACGTCGGTGTCCATCCGCCTCTTGCCCGGGCTGGGGGACGACATGGTGGCCGCGGCCGCCCCCCGGGGCTCCGGGCGGGCTGTCAGCGCCGCCGCCGCCGCGGGCCGGGGCCGCCCGGCGCCGAGCGGAGCGGGGTAACGCCGGGCCGCGAGGCGCTGGGACCCGCCGCTGTCGCTGTCGCCGCCGCTGTCGCCGCTGTCGTCGCTGTCGCCAACAGGGCCCCCCCGCGCCCCTCGCGCTCCCTCAGCCGCTCCGGCCGCCTCTGCCCCAGCCTCTCTCTGGACCCCTGACGTCACCCGCGGTGACGTCACCGCCCCGCGGCGCTACCATTGGCCGCGCCCTCAACGCTCCGCCGGCCCCGAGGCACGCCGGGAGTTGTAGTTCTGAGCGGGGAGGGTGGAATGATGGATGGGCCGCGGGTTCGAGGCCCCGCTGGGGCCGCAAGCTCCAGTTCCTCCCTTTCCAAGGTCTCCCGAATTCCCCACGGCTCCCAGTATTCCCCATGGATTCTGACACTCCTCTCATTCCCCAGTTTCCATTTTGCCCGTTCCCATCATGGCCAAGGAGCCACCTGATAAAATACAGGGTGGACCTATGTCAGGGCCTTGCAATTCCCCATGGCTCCCCCATTTCCAATGTTTTTCCACAATTCCCCATGGCTCCCTCTGTTCCCAGCATCTCCCTTGTTCCCCATGGATTCTGACACCCCCTTTTTCCTCTATTTCCTGTCCTGTCCTTTCCCCAAGGGGCTCAGGGAACCACCCCACAGAATATGGGGTTTGCCCATACAGAATATGGGGTTTGGTTTGGCCATCCAGAATATGGGGTTTGCCCACACAGCATATGGGGTTTGCCCATCCAAAATATGGGGTTTACCCATCCAGCATATGGGGTTTGCCTGTAGAGAATATGGGATTTGCCCATATAGCATATGGGGTTTGCCCATCCAGCATATGGGGTTTGCCCATGCAGCATATGGGGTTTGCCCATGCAGCATATGGGGTTTGCCCATATGGAATATGGGGTTTGCCCATCCCGAATATGGAGTTTGCCCATCCAGAATATGGAGTTTGCCCATCCAGAATCTGGGGTTTGCCCACCCAGAATATGGGTTTACCCATGGCAATCCCATTCAATCCAGGCAGGAATGTGGCAGCTGGCCAGGCCCCACAGCAGGAGTCATCACTCCGGATTTCCGCTGGGACATCACCAGAGCATTTCCCTGTGCCTCAGTTTCCCCAGCCGGATGATGACAGCACCAATGGGTGTCTCCCGAACTGCTGGGATTCCTGACGGTGTGGAACCTCCCCACCCCACATTCCTGACCCCGGCATCACCCCATAAATCTGCCCTGGTGCTTCCTCCCCCTGTGGGGAGGAGACACAGCCAAAGAATCCCAAAAAAGCTCCTCCATTTAATGCCCCAACATGCCCCGAGTTTGGCAGGGGCAGGAAGGTGACACCACCTGGGGGGGACTCAAATCCACACCCCACATTCCAGGGGGGAATTTGGCAGGGGAACAGGGTTCTGTTTGAGCAGAGCAGCTGGAAAACTTGGGATAAAGGATCCTGTATTTCCCAGACCACAAGGAAAAAAACAAGGATTTTACCATCATTTCTTGGAATGCTTCCATTCCATCTGTGAAACAGCAGCTTTGAAACACCAGGGATTATTCCAGGATGTCAGGGACTACAGCAGCACCCTGCTCCTTTTTGGAACACCTCAAGGCCACTCTTAGAGCACCCAAACCTTGGAATGGTTTGGGAAAATTCCTGAGGGAATTTTGGGGATCCTCTGAGCACTCCTCAGTCTGGAAATGAGGATGGAGGGGTTGTGGCTGGGCTTTCCCACCCTGGGATGGGAATATCATCCTCCCTGGACCGGGTGCATCCCATGATTTGTGGGGTGGTTCCCTGATCAGAGATGAGGGGGAGCCAGGAGAATCCATGGATAGGGAATGTAGGGAATAGAGGGAGCCAAAGGGAACTGCTGGAAACCACTGGAAATGGGGAAAGCAGAGTTCCAGGGAGATCTAAGGAATGGGGAAAGCTTGGGGGGCAGTTGGGGGATCTGTAGGTCCAGGCAGCTGGAAAAGGGGCTCTTCCCTGCCCATCCTTGTCCCTCTGGATTGGGGGTATCCCCATTTCCACCCCAACTCCCAGCCCAGCAGGGCCATGGGTGCAGCAGCCCCTCATTAGGGCCCCTAATTAGGGAAAGGAAGGGAACCCACCCAAATCCAGACCCTGCTGCTTCCCATGGGATCCCAAAACGGTGGATGCCAGGAGAAGCCCCCAGGTGGGGGCACAGGTGCACCCCCAAGCTTTGGGGTACAGGGAGAGCCAGGATCAGCCCTGACCAAGGCAGGCACTGCATTCCCAAGCACAGGGCAGCCAAATCCCAAAATCCATCCAAGGCCATGAGACAGGTGAAACCTCAGAGATGGGGCTGGGAAAATGGAGACAGGAGATCCTTTCCTCAAAAAAAAACCCCCAAAAGGAATGACAGATCCCTGTGCCTCCACCCACAGCACAGACCCAGAGGGAGGAGATCCAACTGTGCCAGGTTGTCTGTGGAATCCCAGCCCTTCCCAAAGCCCTTTCCCCAATAACCTCAAGGATGGAGATGACACCATTCCCTTCCCAGCAGCCCAAACTCATTTCTTCCCAGGTTTTGGGAATCCCACCCTCCAACCAGAGGGATTCATCACCCCAAACTGGCCAACAGCAGAGGGACAGGGATTGAGGCAATGGAAAAACAAAATGTGGAGTGGGATGCACAGGGAGGCAGCGGGATGTTGATCCCAGAAGGACAAGAACCCTGAGGGATACAGGAACCACACCAGGTCCTGACCTCCTCCTGCCCTGGGAAAAAGCACCACACCAGCAGGAAGGAAAAAGAAAAAAAACAACAAAAATGAAATGTTTATTCCCACCTGGCGTCACTTCCTGGGGAGGTGCCAATGTCCCCTTGTCACCCCACGGGCCCACAGCACATCCCAGCCCCAGGCAGCCCTCGCAGGGAGGGAGGGACAGACACAGCAGCAGTTTGTGAAGGCTCCAGCAGGGCAGGCAGGGAGGGGATCCCAGCGTGGCTGGAGCTGCCTCGGGACACGGAGCTGCCCAGGAGCCACCAGAGCTGTGGGTGTGTCCCCCGTGGGTGTGTCCCCTGTGGGCGTGTCCCCTGTGGGTGTGTCCCTCTATGGGTGTGTCCCCTGTGGGTGTGTCCCCTGTGGGTGTGTCCCCTGTGGGTGTGTCCCCCTGTGGCTGTGTCCCCAGGGCTCAGGAGGAATTCATGCTCTCCCACTGGCGGAAAATGCGGAACACCTTGCAGGACTTCTCCGAGAGGCTCTGGAAAAGATGGGAACAGAGCAACAACAGCCACGGGTCAAGGCACTGGAGCAGGAGCTGCCATTGGCAAAGGGCACGAGGGGAAACTGCAGCAAAAACCACCCAAAATATCCCAGCTGGCTGCCAGGACAGCACTTGGCTCCTCATCTTCATGATCCCAGTTTGCCAGCAGAGAGGAGAACAAGGAGACTACGAGCAAGAAGCAGGAAGGGACCCCAAAAAGCAGAAAGGGACCCCAAAAAGCAGGAAGGGGCTCCATAAAGTAGGAAAGGACCCCAAAAGGCAGGAATGGAACCCAAAAAATATGAAGGGACCCCAAAAAGCAGGAAGGGACTCCATAAAACAGGAAGGGACTCCATAAAACAGAAAAAACAGGAAAGGACTCCAAAAAGCAGGAAGGGACCCCAAAAAGAAGGAATGGAACCCCAAAAGGCAGGAAGGGAACCTAAAAAGCAAGAAGGGGCTCCAAAAAAGCAGGAAGGGACCCAAAAAAGCAGAAAGGGAATCCAAAAAGCAAGAAAGGAACCCAAAAAGCGGGAAGGGAACCCAAAAAGCGGGAAAGGATCCCAAAAAGCAGGAATGGACTCCATAAAACAGGAAAGGACCCCAAAAGGCATGAAAGGAGCCCAAAAGCAGAGAGGGACCCCAAAAAGCAGGAAGGGAACCCAAAAAGCAGGAAGGGACCCCAAAAAGCAGGAAAGGATCCCAAAAAGCAGGAAAGGAGCCCAAAAAGCAGGAAAGGAGCCCAAAAAGCAGGAAAGGATCCCAAAAAGCAGGAAAGGAGCCCAAAAAGCAGAAAGTTTTCCATAAAACAGGAAAGGACCCCAAAAGGCATGAAAGGAGCCCAAAAGGCAGGAAGGGAACCCAAAAAAGCAGGAAAGGACTCCAAAATGCAGGAAATTATCCCAAAAAGCAGGAAAGGATGCCAAAATGGAGGAAGGGACCCCAAAAAGTAAGAAGGGAACCCAAAAAGCAGGAAGGGACCCCAAAAAGCAGGAAAGGATCCCAAAAAGCAGGAAAGGATCCCAAAAAGCAGGAAGAGACTCCAACCATCCCCTGTTCCAGCTGGGTCTGGTGCCTCTGACTTGTGACTGGCCCTGCTGGACCATCTGGAGCTTTCCTGGCACATGGCAGAACCACAGAGTCATGGAATGGTTTGGGATGGAAGGGACCCTAAAGATGAACCAGTTTTAAGCCCCTGCTGTGGGCAGGGACACCCCTAGGAGGGACCTGTTGGGGACACAAATCCCACGAAAGTGCCAGGACAAATGCTGAAGGGGGAATGCTCCACCTGAGCTCCAAGAGAGGCAGGAAGGAGCTGGCAGGAGGAATCCAAGTGGATCAAGAGATCCAGGGAGGCAGCAGCTGCTCCACAGCCACATGGGGAGGGAGTTGTGGCCTCAGCAAAGCTGGCACCCCAAGAGCCTGGAGCCAGGAGCTGGGATGGCTGCAGAGAGGAGCTCTGGGGACACTCTGGGGGAATGAAACCAGATCTTGGGCAGCACTGTTATTTATAGCAGCCCTGGGGCAGCTCCAGCACAGCCCAGCCTTGGATGGAGCCTGCCTGTGGGAATGCCAGGGCTCACGCTCTGCAGCTTGGTCCTTGTCACCTGGCTGGGATTGATCCCACCCAAAGCCCACCCATCCCAAATTTTTGCTGCCTGGACAAGTTGGGATACCCCAGACTCACCACTGGCTCCGTTTCGGGCACTGTGTCACATTTCTGGATGCCAAGGAGCCTCTTCAGCACCACCTCCCAGCCTGGCTCGGCCTTCCCAGGCTCCTTGTCTGTCTGGGATGCAGCGTCCTCCAGGGATTCCTGTCCCTCCCCAGTGCTGACCCAGGGACACCAATCACGGTGCTGAGAGCTGGGGTGAAAGAAGCTCCTCAAGGAAGCGTCCTGGGAAGCGAGGTGGTGGCAGAGAAGGGACACAACAACGGCATGCTTAGAGACACCAAGAAACCCTCTTTGTGCCCAAAGCCCTGAGCAGGGGCTGGCAACACTAATCCCTGGATGGGGGGAGCCCCCTGGCAGGGTCACTCACCGAGCTGCTGGAGGAGCAGAGCCGCGCGCGCTTGGCCCTGCGCACGGGGCTGGATGGCACCTCCATGGTGTCCCCCTGCCCCATGCTCCGGGTCACGGGGCGGCTCCTCAGGGCGGGGCTGCTCACATCCAGCTCCCCCCTGTCCATGGAGCTGGGGGAGTCCCAGCCCCGGGGCCGGGCCAGGGCTGGGGACGGGCTCTTCTCGTGCTGCTGGGGGAAAACGGCGTCATGGAGCTCCTCTGCTCACCTTGTCCAGCTCCAACCCTCCTCAGCCCCCCACAGGAGCCCTTCCCACCACAGATGTGTCCACTGGATGTGGGTGAGGGATCTGGAGCTCCTGGGGCTGGCCAAGTGTCCCTGCCCTGCCAGAGGGGGATGAGGGATGTCCATTGGATGTGGGTGAGGGATCTGAAGCACCTGGAGCTGCCAAGTGTCCCTGCCCTGCCCAGAGAGGGATGAAGGATGTCCATTGGATGTGGGTGAGGGATCTGGAGCTCCTGGGGCTGGCCAAGTGTCCCTGTCCAGAGAGGGATGAGGGATGTCCATAGGACATGGATGAGGGATCTGGAGCACCTGGAGCTGCCAAGTGTCCCTGCCCTGCCCAGAGGGGGATGAGGGATGTCCATTGGATGTGGGTGAGGGATTTGGAGCTCACTTCTCACCAAGGGGCCTTGTCCAGCTCCAATCCTCCTCAGGGACCCCAGAGGAGCCCTTCCTAGCACATGGAGTGTCCCTTGGATGTGGGTGAGGGATCTGGAGCTCCTGGAGCTGGCCAAGTGTCCCTGCCCTGCCCAGAGAGGGATGAAGGATGTCCATAGGACATGGATGAGGGATCTGGAGCTCCTGGAGCTGGCCAAGTGTCCCTGCCCTGCCCAGAGAGGGATGAAGGATGTCCATAGGACATGGATGAGGGATCTGGAGCTCCTGGAGCTGGCCAAGTGTCCCTGCCCTGCCCAGAGAGGGATGAGGGATGTCCATTGGATGTGGGTGAGGGATTTGGAGCTCCTCTGCTCACCAAGGGGGCCTTGTCCAACCCCAATCCTCCTCAGGCACCCCACAGGAGCCCTTCCCAGCACACGGATGTGTCCCTTGGATGTGGGTGAGGGATCTGGAGCTCCTGGAGCTGCCAGGTGTCCCTGCCCAGAGCCCCCAGGATGTACCTGCTCGGATGCTGGGTCCTGGCTCCGTGTCAGCATCCTGCGAGGGGAGGTGGGCACGGGCGGGAAGCGCTCGGGAGCAGCCGGGGTGGTGCTGCTGGAGCCACAGGAATCCAGCTCTGGAGCTGCAGCAGATTCCAGCTGGTGGAAGCCCCACAGCCCCACCTTCCTCATGCAGCGGGAGCAGGTGATCACCGCGAGGTTCATGGAGCCCGAGGCAGCGCTGCAGGGACAGAGCCAAGTCATGGGATCCTCACGGGATCCTCACGGGATCCTTGTGGAATCCTCATGGGATCCTCACGGGATCCTCACGGGATCCTTGTGGAATCCTCATGGGATCCTCACAGGATCCTCACGGGATCCTCACAGGATCCTCACGGGATCCTTGTGGAATCCTCACAGGATCCTCACAGGATCCTCACGGGATCCTCACGGGATCCTCACGGGATCCTTGTGGAATCCTCACGGGATCCTCATGGGATCTTCATGAGAGCCTCATGGAACCGTCATGGAATCCTCATGGCATCCTCATGGGATCCTCGTGGAATCCTCATGGGATCCTCATGAAACCCTCATGGCATCCTCAAAGGATCCTCATGGAACCCTCATGGGATCCTCATGGAATCCTCACAGAATCCTCATGGGAATCCTTGTGGGATCCTCATAGGGTCATCATGGAACCCTCATAGGATCCTCATGGGATCCTCACAGAATCCTCATGGGAATCCTCATGGGATCCTCATGGGATCATCAAGGAATCCTCGTGGGATTCTCCTGGGATCCTTATGGGATCCTCACAGGACTCTCATGGGATCCTCATAGGGTCCTCATGGGAATCCTCATGGGATCCTCATAGGAACTGCATGGGATCCTCATGGGATCCTCACAGAATCCTCATGGGATCCTCATGGGGTCCTCATGGGATCATCAAGGAATCTTCGTGGGATCCTCATGGGATCCTCACGGGATCCTCACAGGACTCTCATGCGATCCTCATGGGATCCTCACAGAATCCTCATGGGATCCTCATGGGGTCCTCATGGGATCATCAAGGAATCTTCGTGGGATCCTCATGGGATCCTCATGGGATCCTCACGGGATCCTCACAGGACTCTCATGCGATCCTCATGGGATCTTCATGGATCCTCATAGGAACCTCATGGGATCCTTGTGGAATCCTCATGGCATTCTCATGGAACCCTCATAGGATCCTCATGGGATCCTCATGGGATCCACATGGGATCCTCATGAAATCTTCATGAGACCCTTGTGGGATCCTCATGGAATTCTCATGGGATCCTCATGGGATCACAGGATGGGTTGAAAGGGATCTTAAAGCTCATCTCATTCCAGTCCCTCATGGGCAGGGACACCTCCCACTACCCCAGGCTGCTCCAAACCCCATCCAACCCGGCCTTGGGCACTTCCAGGGTTGGGGAAAGGCAGGAGAGGCGCTCAGGGATAAGCCTGGGCTTGGAAAAGTCAGGGAAATGAGTCCATTAAATCCCATTTATGACGTTGATTGAAACTGGCCCAGTTGTGTTTTGCCTTGCCAGGAAGCAGGAACAGAAGGGGAAAAGAGGGGGAAAAAGGGGTAAAATAAGGGAAGCAGGAATGTAGTGGAAAAGTGGGGAAATGGTTAAATAAGGGAAGCAGGATTCTAGTGAAAAAAGAGGGAAAATAAGGAAAATAGTGACACAAAGGAAGCAAAAAAAAAAAAAGGGAAAATGGGAAAATACAATCAGGTAGGCAGAAGCATGGTGAAAAAGAGGGAAAACAGTGAAAAAAGGGACAGTGAGCATTCCACAGGAGGAACATTCCCCATCCCTCCAGCCCCCAAGAGCTTTCATGGCCAGCCCAGAGTGTGAGGGACACTCCAGGCCCAGCCCTGCAGCCCTGCCCACCTGCAGGTCCAGCCACACAGCGCCAGGATGCAGGCAGGAACGTGCACCTGCAGGATTTCCGTGGAAAACTTCCCGGGAGGCTTCTCTCCCTCTGTGCCTTTGTGCTCCAGCTCCTCCCCAATGAGCTGGAGGAGCCGAGTGATCCTTTCCTCTGTCAGGGACTGCAGAGCACAGGGATAAAAGGCACTGGTTTCACTCCCAAATCCTGTCCCACATGGAGAACGACCCCTTTTGTACCCCCAGCTCTGGGAACAGGGAAAAGGCACTCAGAGCACTGCTCCCTGCCCCTGGCTCCCCATTCCATGCAATGTGCCCGGGCCCCAGCTGCTCCCCGAGGAGGAGCAGGTCCCACTCCTGCTGAGCCTTGCTGAGCTCAGCCAGCCCTAAAGCACCCCTGGGTTGTGGAATCCTCATGGGATCCTCGTGGGATCCTCGTGGGATGCTGATCTTGAGTGACCCAAAAGGAAAGGCTCAGTATTCCCACACGGCAGCAGGAATGTGCCCCCTGTTCACTCCCAGGGCGATCGCAGCCAGGAGAATTGAGAAGTGGGGATGGCACTGCCTTGTGGGATAATAGATTCATTCATTAAGGCACTCAGAGCACTGCTCCCTGCCCCTGGCTCCCCGTTCCATGCAATGTGCCCAGGCCCCAGCTGCTCCCTGAGGAGGAGCAGGTCCCGCTCCTGCCGTGCCTTTGGTGCTTTCCCAGCTCAGCCAGCCCTGAACCACCCCTGGGCTGTGCTGAATGGATGAAGATTCCCTGGATCCCACACAGCTCCTGGCTGCCCAGAGCCATCTGTTCCCTGGCAAAGGAGTGTCCAACCGGCCAGACTTGGCTGCAGCAGAGCAGGGCCATGACAGGTCCCTGCAGGGTGACGATTCCACACTTGTTCCTGGCTCTTCCTGCTTTTCCCTCCTCCCTCCTCGGGCTCCTTCACCTTCCCAGATCTCTGCCCGTACCTGAGGTTCAGGGTGGCAGCCCCTGGCATCCCAAATTCCTGTCTCCAGACATCCCAGCTAAAGGAGTGATCTGTGGGCTGCCCCTCCTCACGGAGTGCTGGAGCTCCCAAAGGAGTGTGTGGGATCCCAAATCCCCTCTCCCAGGCACCACAGAGCAGCCTGGACACTGGGAAAGGTCCAGACTGGGAACCAGACACACTTCCCAGCTGATGAGCCATTCCAAACTCCTCTTTACACGTTTCCATGGTGGAACCACCACATGGGGAATGTCCAAGGGGAAAAACAAAGTGGGAGCAGATCCCTCACACACACACACACACACAGACAGAGGCTGAAATTCCTGATTTTGGGTGGGCCCAGGCTCGTCCCTAGAGCCTGGAATGCTGCAAATTTTGGCAGCAGGAGTGAACTCACCATGTTCTTCAGGTCTTGGGAGCAGGAGGGAACTCACCATGTTTTTCAGGTCTTCTGGTCTGAGGGAGGGCAGCTGCAGCTCCAGCTGACACAGGCTCTGGAAGCGATCCAGGAAATCCTGGAGAAGAACTCTGGGCTCATCCACCAGGAGCCTGGCAAAGCGATCTGGGGAGGGCAAAGCTGTGCTCAGCATTCCCAGCCCTCCTCATCCCACAGGGAATGGCAGGAGCCCAGCCAGGCTCTCCAGGTAAATGCAGTGATGGGATAAGAGGGAGTGACCTTAAGCTGAAGGAGGAAAAGCTTAGGTGGGATCTTGGCAATGGGGAATTCCTGGCTGGGCTGGGATTGCCAGAGCAGCTGGGGCTGCCCCTGCATCCCTGGAATGTCCAAGGAAGGATTGGAGCAGCCTGAGATGGTGGGATTGGAATGGGATGGACATTAAGGTCCCTTCCCACCCAAACTGCTCTGGGATTCTGGGATTTGGGACACTCAGAATCCATCCCGAGGGATTTTTATGGAAGTTGGGGATGGAAAAGGGAAGGGAGACCCTTCCTGGAGTCCTGAGGTTCCCAGTGAAGCCCCCGGATCCCAAAATCCCTTCCTAGAGAGGAGTCGGGGTGGGGATGGATCCAATCCCAGGCTGGGAGAGCTGGGAATGGAGGGAATTCCCTGGAGAGGGAGACTGGGCTGGGATTTTGGGAAGGGATTCCCAGAGCAGCTGGGGCTGCCCCTGATCCCTGCAATGTCCAAGGCCAGGCTGGATGGGGTCTGGAACAACCTGGGACAGTGGGAGGTGTCCCTGGAGTGGCACTGGAAGGGCTTTCATGTCCCTTCCAACCCCAACAATTCCATGATTCTTTTCCTGGCTTTTAAAGGAAAAGCTCAGCACAGTTTTCCCTTCTCAGCATTCCCAAGCAGCACAGCTCCCAAGACAGGATCTATCCCTCTCTGAGCATTCCACGACACCAAACTTCCCCTGTCCCCTCCCAGGTACAACCCCAAAGCAATTTAAGTGCTCCAGAGGCACCCAAAGGTCAGGAAAAGCTGGATCCAGCCCTGGGGCTTCCATCTGCTGCTTTCCTGTTGTATTCCATCATTCCCACAGGGAAGAGCAGAGTGTGATGGCAGGAACAACAATGGAAAGGGGAAAAAATGGGAATAATGCAGGAATCTGGGGCACCCACCTGGGCAGGGGCTGTCTGGCCAGAAGCAGAACTTCTCGTGGGCAGTGCTCAGGGCCTTCCTGAGCTCCTCACAGCGCTCCTTGTCTGCAGGGAGAAACTCAGGGATATTCCCCTGCACTGCCACCTGCTCAGGGAATGGCCAGGAAAACCAGGCCAGCTGGTGGCAGAGTTCCCTGGGATGCTTTCCCAGGATTTCCCAGGATGCTGCCCGAGGCTGGAGGCTGCACAGCCTGAAGCTTCACCTCAGACTGTTCATATAATTTTAATAATAATTTTAAAATTATATATTCTCAAAAACAAAAAAGTGTCCTGATTTAAAAAAAATAAGTTTTTTTTAAATACTGTAGTCAAAGCAATAAGTACTCAAATTTAAATATTAACACCTAATATAACCACTACTGGGTGCTGAGAATTCTAAACTCTGTGTTCAGAACTCTGAGAATTCTAAACTCTCTCAGCACACTAAGTTTAAAATTCTCAGCATCCAGGATTCCAACCTCAGACTCCGCCCTGTTCCCAGCAAGAGGAATTCCAGGCTCCCTCAGGCAGCCCCAGAACAGCAAATGTCACCTCAGCAGTTCCACCTGCCCAAAGCCAAAATCCCTCCCATTCCCAGGCACAGGGGAGCCTGTGGAAAAGCAGCCCAAGCCAACCCCGGGCACAAAACCTGCTGGATCCTGCCAGTTTCTCCTCCTGGGATGCTGCCAACCCCTGGCTGAGCTGATCCCTCCACCCCAACTGTAGGAGCCAAATCCCAGCCATGTCTGGAAATCAAACTTCCCCAAAAACCCCCCCAAAAAATTCTGACATTTCATTTCACTTACACTTTCAGAATAAAAAAAAAAAAAAATTCTTTTTCAATTTGTTTTTCAATGCCTCCTTCCCAATCTTTGATTAGTTTGGATTTCCCTAACCTGGTGTGATTTCCAATGGAATAATTAGGCCAAGGTTTATTTAACAGAGATAATCTGAATAAATAGGGAATGTTGATCTTGAGTGACCCAAAAGGAAAGGCTCAGTATTCC
This sequence comes from Molothrus ater, assembly GCF_012460135.2. NCBI lineage: Eukaryota > Metazoa > Chordata > Aves > Passeriformes > Icteridae > Molothrus > Molothrus ater. The sequence continues at coordinate 1,354,526 of NC_050482.2, forward strand.
CACATGGCAGCACCTGGCAGGCAGCAGGAATGTGCTCCCTGTCCACTTCCAGGGCAATTGCAGCCAGGAAAATTGAGAAGTGGGGATGGCACTGCCTTGTGGGATAATAAGGAGTTCATTAATTAAATCTCACAATGGAATTTCTGCCTGAATGGCTTTGGTGAGCAGCAACCACCGATCAATTTTTCCATGCTGGAAAAATTCAGTGGAGGATCAGGGAAGCAGATCCAGGAATTGGGAAAGAAAAGAGAATTTTTAAAAGGATTTTCAGATCCTTAAATGCATCCAGAGGGCAATGAGGCTGGAGAAATGGCTGGAAAACCTGGAAAGAGGCTGAGAGCCTTGGGATTGTTTGGAGAAAAGGAGGATGAGGGGTGAACTCTGCACCTTCTGGGGGAGGGAATGCTGAGCTCTTCTCCCTGGAATTTGTGGCAGGACTGGCATGGAATTCCAGCATGGGAATGGCTCAGAGCTGCACCAGCGCAGGCTCAGGCTCAACAGGAGGAACCATTTCTGTACCAGGCTGATCCAGCTCTGGAACAGTCCAAGAGGTGATCAGTGCCCCAAGCCTGGAAGTGTTCCAGACGGTTTTGGATCATTCCCTTGGGTCTGATTTGAGCTCTGGAACCTCACTGGGGTTTTCCAGTCCTTAAAGGATGGGTGCAAAGAGGATGGAGGGTCTCCTTTCCATGGAGAGGACAAGGAGCAGTGGGGACAGGGTGTGTGGGAGAGGGTCTATCCCAGCATAAAAAAGACATTTTTTACAGTGAGAATTTCATCATTCCCTGGAACCACTGTGCCATGGAACCATCACTCCCTGAGATCATCATTCCCTGGGACCACCATTCCTTGGAACCAGCATTCCCTGAGACCATCATTCTTTGGGACCATCACTCCCTGAAACCTCCATCCCTAAGGAATATCATTCCCTGGGAGCATCATTCCCAGAAAACATAATTCCTTGGAATCATCATTCCCTGAGATCATCATTCTTTGGAACCATCACTCCCTGAAACCTCTATTCCTAAAAAATATCATTCCCTGGGAGCATCATTCCTTAGGACCTCATTCCTGGCACCATCATTCCCTGGAACTGCCATTCCTTGGAATCATCATTTCCTGAGACCATCATTCCTTAGAACAATCATTCCCTGAACCTATAATTCCTTGGAATCATCATTTCCTGGGTTCATAATTCCCTGAAACCATCATTCCCTGGGACCATCATTCCCAGAAAACATAATTCCTTGGAACCACCACTCCCTGAGATCATCATTCCCTGGGACCATCATTCCCTGAAACCATAATTCCTTACAATCATCATTCCCTGGGACCACCATTCCTTGGAACCACCATTCCCTGGGACCACCATTCTTTGGAACCACCATTCCTTGGAACCACCATTCCTTGGAACCACCATTCCTTGGAACCACCATTCCCTGGGACATCATTCCCTGGGACCACCATTCTTTGGAACCACCATTCCTTGGAACCACCATTCCCTGGGACCACCATTCCTTGGAACCACCATTCCCTGGGACCACCATTCCTTGGAACCACCATTCCCTGAGACCACCATTCCCTGGGACATCATTCCTTGGAACCACCATTCCCTGGGACCACCATTCCTTGGAACCACCATTCCCTGGGACCACCATTCCTTGGAACCACCATTCCCTGAGACCACCATTCCTTGGAACCACCATTCCCTGGGACATCATTCCTTGGAACCACCATTCCCTGGGACCACCATTCCTTGGAACCACCATTCCCTGGGACCATCACTCCTTAGGACAATCATTCCCTGAAGCCATAATTCTCATCATTCTTTGGAACCAGCATTCCCTGGGACCACCATTCCCAGGAACCACCATTCCCTGGACACCAGCACAGAACAGGAGGAGCTTTAAGACCCCTCCCAACCCAAACTCCCTACAATCCCACGACCTCTCCCAGCTGGAATTCCCAACACAAACCAGGATTTGATTATTCCATCCCCCCAGCTAAACACCACCCATTGGCCTTGAGCCGCTTTCCCAACCTCCCCGCCCCTGGAAGCCGCTGCGCCCCGCGATCCCACGATCCCACAATCCCAAAATCCCAAGCTCTGGGCCGTCCCCACTCACAGTTGCTGAGGTCCAGGGTGAGCTGCAGGCTCATGCACAGGTAGGCCTGGCAGCTGGAGCACCTCAGCATGTCACACTCCACGCTGACCCAGCCGAAACGCGCGCACACCAGCGGGGACAGCGCCGGCGGCTTCCCCGCCCACCGCAGGGGGTCTGCCCGTCAAGGAGAGACAGCAGCAGCATTCCTGGGATTTATGGGATGGGACACGTTCCCAGGCAGGGAGAGCTCAGGGTTTGTGGGGTGGGGGAACATTCCCAGGGAGGGAGAGCTCGGGGTTTGTGGGGGAACATTCCCAGGGAGGGAGAGCTCGGGGTTTGTGGGGGAACATTCCCAGGGAGAGCTCAGGGTTTGTGGGATGGGGGAACATTCCCAGGGAGGGAGAGCTCAGGGTTTGTGGGGGAACATTCCCAGAGAAGGAGAGCTCAGGGTTTATGTAATGGGGGAACATTCCCAGGGAGAGCTCGGGGTTTGTGGGGTGGGGGAACATTCCCAGAGAGGGAGAGCTCGGGGTTTGTGGGGGAACATTCCCAGAGAAGGAGAGCTCGGGGCGGGCTGCAGCTGCCTCAGGAGGGGAGGCACAGGGACAAGGAGCAGGGCAGGAACGCAGGGAGCTGTGCCAGGGGGAGTTTAGGAGAAGGTAGGATTGAGGAAAAGGTTGGATTTAGGAAAAGGCAGGATTTTAGGAAAATGTTAGATTTTAGGAAAAGCTTGGATTATAGGAAAAGGTCGGATTTAGGAAAAGGCTGGATTCAGGAAAAGGCTGGATTTTGGGGAAAGCTTGGATTTTAGGAAGAAGCTGAATTTAGGAAAAGGTAGGATTTAGGAAAAGGTAGGATTTAGGAAAAGGCAGGATTTTAGGAAAATGTTAAATTTTAGGAAAAACTTGGATTATAGGAAAAGGTGGGATTTAGGAAAAGGCTGGATTTAAGAAAAGCTTGGATTATAGGAAAAGGCTGGATTTTAGGAGGAGGTTGGATTATAGGAAAGGTTGGGATTTTAGGAAAAGGTTGGATTTTAGGAAGAAGTTGCATTTAGGAAAAGCTTGGAATATAGGAAAAGTTGGGATTTTAGGAAAAGGCTGGATTTTAGGAAAAGGCTGGATTTAGGATGAGCCTGGATTTCAGGAAAAGGCTCTTCCCCAGAGGGTGCTGGGGCACTGAGCATTCCCCAGGGAACGGCCACAGCTCCCAAGCTCCAGGAGCGCTGGGACAGCTCTCAGGGCTGGGGAGGAATTTTGGGATATCCCTGCAAGGGCAGGAATTGGCTCAGTGACCCCTCTGGCTCTTCGCCCACAATTCCAGCTGGAATTCCAGCATCCCAAAGGATATGGTGAATGTTTCCACCCTGCTGAAATAGGCCTCCCTGCTGGCAGATTCCAGGGAAAGAGCCTCCAGCTGGGAGGGTCCGTTGGCTCGCTCCGAGCAGCCCGACGTGTCCTTCCTGAAAGGAAGAGCAGCAAGGGAAACTCTGGGGAAGGACGGACATGGCAACAGCCTGGGGCTGGGGAGAGGGGGGAGCTGGAACCAGGCTGGGTTTGGGAAAGGCTGGAGCTGGGAACAGGCTGGGTTAGGGAAAGGCTGGAGCTGGGAAAGGCTGGAGCTGGGAACAGGTTGGGTTTGGGAAAGGCTGCAGTTGGGAACAGGCTGGGGTTGGGAAAGGCTGGAGCTGGGAACAGGCTGGGGTTGGGAAAGGCTGGGGTTAGGGAAAGGCTGGGGTTAAGGACAGGTTGGATTTAGAAAAAGGTTGGGTTTTAGGAACAGGTTGGATTTAGGAAGAGGTTGGGTTTAGGAAGAGGTTGGGTTTTAGGGAGAGGTGGGGTTTTGGGAAAATGTTAGATTTTAGGAAAAGGCTGGATTTAGGAAAAGGCTGGATTTAGGAAAAGGTTGGATTTAGGAAAATGTTGGATTTAGGAAGAGGTTGGATTTAGGAAGAGGTTGGATTTAGGAAAAGGTTGGGTTTTAGGAAAAAGCTGGGTTTAGGAACAGGCTGGATTCAGGAAGAAGTTGGGTTTTAGGAAGAGGTTGGGTTTTAGGAAGAGGTTGGGTTTTAGGAAGAGGTTGGGTTTTAGGAAGAGGTTGGGTTTAGGAACAGGTTGGGTTTAGGAACAGGTTGGATTTAGGAACAGGGTGGATTTAGGAAGAGGTTGGGTTTAGGAAGAGGTTGGGTTTTAGGGAGAGGTTGGGTTTTGGGAAAATGTTAGATTTTAGGAAAAGGCTGGATTTAGGAAAAGGCTGGATTTAGGAAAAGGTTGGGTTTAGGAAAAGGTTGGATTTAGGAAGAGGTTGGATTTAGGAAAAGGTTGGGTTTTAGGAAAAGGCTGGGTTTAGGAACAGGGTGGATTTAGGAACAGGGTGGATTTAGGAAGAAGTTGGGTTTTAGGGAGAGATTGGGTTTTGGGAAAATTTTAGATTTTAGGAAAAGGTTGGATTCAGGAAAAGTCTGGGTTTAAGGAAAGGTTTGGTTTAGGAAAAGGCTGGGTTTTAGGATAAGGCTGGATTTCAGGAAAAGGCTGAATTTAGGAAAAGGTTGGATTTTAGAAAAAGGCAGGATTTTGGGAAAAGGTTGGCTTTTAGGAGGAGGCTGGATTTAGAAAAAGGCTAGATTTAGGAAAAGGCTGGATTTCAGGAAAAGACTGGATTTAGGAAAAGGTTGGATTTTGAACAAGGCTGGATTTTAGGGACAGACTGGATTTAGGAAAAGGCTGGCCTTAGGAACAGGTTGAATTTAGGAAAAGGTCGGATTTTAGGAACAGGTTGCATTTGGGAAAGGTTGGGTTTTAGGAAGAGATTGGATTTAGGAAAAGGCTGGATCTTAGGGACAGACTGGATTTCAGGAAAAGGCTGAATTTTGAACAAGGTTGGATTTTAGGAAATGCCTAGATTTTAGGAAAAGGTTGGATTTTAGGAAAAGGCTGGATTTAGGAGAAGGTTGGATTTAAAAAAAAGTTGGATTTTGGAAAAGGCTGGATTTGGGAAATAGCTAGATTTCAGGTAAAGGTTGGATTTAGGAAAAGGCTGAATTTAGGAAAAAATTGGATTTATGAAAAGGCTGAATTTAGAAAAGGTTGGATTTAGGAAAAGGTTGGACTTTAGGGACAGACCGGATTTTAGGAAAAGGCTGAATTTAGGAAAAGGCTGGATTTAGGAAAAGGCTGGATTTAGGAAAAAGCTAGATTTTTCAGAAAAGGTCGGATTTGGGAAAAGGTTGGATTTTAGGAAAAGGTTGGATTTAGGAGAAGGTTGGATTTAGCAAAAGGCAGGATTTTGGGAAGCTGCTGGATTTTAGGAATAGGATTAGAAACAAAGCACAGAGCACTTTGCAACTCCCCACCCCTCAGGCCTGTCCTGACAAGGATTTTCTCCAGAGCTCCCCATTCCCAGCTTTTCATTAATTCCTAATAAAACAATGAATAAAATTCCAAGGGTGCCTCAAATGTGTCCCCAGTGACAGCTGGGCCAGTGGGATTTGGGACAAGGAGGGGACAGGGCCTTGTTCTGTGAGCCCAGCAGGGGCAGACTGAGGACTGGGATGTCTGGGATGTCCCCAAAACTGCAATGTCACCCCATGGCTGCCTTTGGCCTTCTCCCAATGCCTGAATTCAGCCAAAATTCAGAGAGGGCTGGGACAAGGGAGCCCCTGAGGCACCCCCAAAGCCCAGCCCCCACTGCTCCCAGTGCTTCCCAGTAACCCCTGGGGCTCCCAGTGCCCCACCAAGCTGTGACCACTGTGACCAGGACATGGCCACTTCAGGCCATGGGGACTCCACGGGTCGCTGGCCTGGGCTGCCCTCCCAGTGTCCCCAGTGCCCTCAGTACCCCCAGTACCCTCCCAGTGCCCTCAGTACCCCCCCAGTGCCCTCAGTACCCTCCCAGTGCCCCCCAGTGTCCCCAGTGCCCTCTCAGTGCCCTCAGTTACCCTCCCAGTAACCCCAGTACCTTCCCAGTGCCCTCAGTATCCTCCCAGTACTCTCCCAGTGTCCCCAATACCCTCCCAGTGCCCTCAGTACCCTCCCAGTGCCCCCAATACCCTCCCAGTACCCCAAGCATCCTCCCAGTACCCTCAGTACCCTCCCAGTGCCCCCAGTACCCTCCCAGTATCCCAGTACCTGTTTCAACTCCTGCCTTCTTGTCCTTCCAGTATTCCCAGTGTCCCCGAGTCCCTTCAGTATTCCCAGCGCCTCCCAGTTCCACCAGTGGTCCCTCCCAGTGCCCCTGAGTCTCTCCAGCATTCCCAGTGCATTCCCGCGCTTTCCTTTCCCGCTCTCCCTCCCCAGTAACAACTCCCAGCACCTCCCAGTCCCCTCCAGCCTCGCTCCCTCCGACTCCAATTCCCCCTCAGGACCCCAAATAACCCCGAGGGGTCCCCGATTCCCTCACGAGTCCCCAGCGCTCCCCTCCCCTCACACGGCCGGGCCTCCCCCCGACTCCCGCCCGGTGCCGGCGAGTCCCGGTGCCGCTGGCCCTCACCCGCCGGGCCCGGGCCCCTCGCTGGCGATGCCGCCGTCGATGAGGTCGCGGATCTGCCGGGGGGTGACGGGGGGCGGCCGCCCTCGGTTTCCCCCGGCCGCGGCCGCCGCCGCTCCCCCGGCGCTGGGCGCCGCCATTTTGGTCCCTCCCTCCTGTCACGGCCCGGGAAACGCGGGCCCCGCACGAATGTTCCGCTCGCGCACGATCGTTCCGCCCGCGCCGCGGGGGTCGCTCATGGCCTCGTGCAAGGCCCGCGCGGCCTCCGGAACCTCGCCGAGGACTCGGGAGGCGCCGGCGACCCCGCGAAAGTCGCCGCAAATGTCCCCGTGGGTGTCCCCGTTGGTGTCCGCGGGAATGTTCCCGCGCCCCCGCGCTCGGCGCTCCATTGCCCCAGCCTGGATCGATCGCTCAGCTCTCCCAACAGCGGTGCTCTCGCCGCAGCCTCCCCCCCACCTGCCAACAAGCCCGCAGCTGATAGGCTCCGGCCGAAGAAGCTCGGCGCTGATTGGCGGTTGGCGCTCCGTCCCTCAGGCAGCGGACGGGCCATGTCGGCGGCGGCCGCGGCCCGGGACGGGCTCGGGGAGGGCGCGGGCGGCGCCGCGGGAGGCGGCGATGGCGGCGGGGGAGGGATCCTGAACCGCTTCGTGCAGCTGCCGGGCAGGCCGCGGGCGGCGGGTGAGTGGCGGCCGGCGCCGGGAATGACCCCGAGCCCAAGGCCCAGAAGGCGTTCGGGAGCGGGGCAGCCCCCACCCTGAGGGGTCTGAGAGCGCAGCATCCCCATCTCAGGGGACCGCGACCGGGACAGCCCCGTTTGTAAGGTCCTGAGGGGGTCGGGGTCGGGGCATCCCCGTCTCTGGGGGTCAGGGACCGGGACACCGCCGTGCCCAAGGTCCTGAGGGGTCCTGGACCGAGCACCCCCATCCCAGAGCATGAGGGGCTGGGACAGACCCATTCTTCAAGCAGTCTGTGATCAGAATTACCCATTCCCACGATGCTCGGGAGCGGGGCACCCCCATTCCTGGGGGTCCTTAATGTGGTACCCCCAACCCCGGAGAGATCTGCTGACCCCAGCCACACGGTCCCGCTGTCCCAGGCTGGGACGCGCGTGTCCCCAAGACCATGAGGAGACAGGGACACCAAGGGGACAACTGTCCCTGCCTCTGGGACATTCCCAGAGGCAGCTGGGGTGCCCCAGCAGACCGGGTATAATGGGGTCACCCTGTCCCCCAAAGCCGGGAATGGTGTGGGGGGAGCTGGGCTGTTCCCATCCCAATGATCCGGGGGTATGGAGCCTGGAATCAGGGGTGGGGGGCAGTTATCCTTTTATAAATGGATTTGGGGTCACCCCTTCCTACAACCCAGTGTAGGGTTCCCCATCCCAGCGTTCCCCAGCTGCTGGGAGGTGCCTGGATGCCCCCAGGGGTGTGGGGAGAGGGGTACCCCACAGGGATCAGCCCCGTTTCAGCCACCTTGGATAAGCCTGGGGTGACCCCTGGGATCCCCCCACTCTACAATCCCCGTCTGTATGGGTTTTTGGGACATCTACCCCACTGTATTGGGGTTTTTGGGACATCCCCACAATCCTGGGAGGGGACATCCTGCCTGGGCTGTGACATCAGCTTAGTCCTGGTCCCTGGGAAAAGTGGGAAATTTTCCCTGGGACAATTCCACCTCTCTCCTGCAAGGCTGGATGCTGAAGGGTTATTCCATCATTCCTGGATCTCTGTCACCCCAAACCCCCCAAACATTCCAGGGGGAGGCTGAGGTTACCCCGGGATCACGGGATTGGGAAGCTCTGCAGCACTGGGAGGGCTGTGGGACACTCCTGGCCCTGTGACACTCCCAGCTGCCATGGAATATCCCATTTTCCCTTACCCCTCCTCCTGACCTGGAGCTGCACATCCCAGGGCCAGGAACCCTTTGCTGCCACTCACATGTGGAGCAAGAAGCCCCTCAGGGGTGGCAGCAGCAGCAGCAGCAGCTGGGAATGGCCTTTCCATCCACGTTCCCATCCCTGAAACCTGCCCTATCTTTTCCCTACAAATCCATTTCCCTCATTCCACGCTCTGGCTCAGCCTTCCAGGCTCTTCCAGCAGCACTGGGAATTTGCTGAGTGGCTCCACACCTTCTATTTTTGGGCAAATGCTCAGCCCCATCTCCCTCCTTGCCTGGAAATGCCTTTTTTGGCACCACAGGCCCCGCTGCTCTCCCCTTGCTGGGTTGGGAGCGTTGGGAATTGCACCCTCCTGATCCTGCACGGATCCTGTCCCTCCCTGCAGCTCCCCAGCTCACCTGGCCACCCAAAGCAGCCTAAACCCACCCCAGAAAAACCCTGGATTTTTGGAGTTTGCCACCTGTGAGGTCCTATTTATAGAGCTCCAGCAGCAGCCCTTACATAACCACTGAGAGAGGAATTTTCCCCCTCATTCCATTTCCTCCAACCTGATTTGTTCCTGGGCTCCAAGTTCTCTTCCAGGGTTCCCAGGTTTGTTTGCTTACATGGAACCTCCCTGGGGTTCCCCAGGCCCTAAAGAATGGATATGAAGAGGATGGAGGGTCTCCCTTGCCATGGGCAGGACAAGGAGCAGTGGGACAGGGTGTGCTGGGAAGCTTCATCCCAATGGAAAAATGACATTTTCCAGTGACAGCCAGCATTGTCTGGGACCAGCATTCCCTGGGATGTGCTGGAGTCCCTGCAGGGTTTCAGGATGTGGCTGCTCAAGGTGCCCAACAGCCTCGTGCCAGGTCCTTTTCCCACAGGACTTTGGGCCAGGTGATCTTCCCAGCTCTGTGGTTTTCATTCTCCAGAATTCCTCTTATTTTCCTTTATGCTCCAACCCAAGGATCGCTCAGTTTTAGTGGTGTAAAATCCTTTCAAATGGGATTGGCCCAAAGATTTTGGAAACAAAGCCTGGGAGAGCCAGACCTGTTCACAGAATCCCTTGGCTGGGAGAGACCCTCAAGAGTCCAGCCCAGCCCAACCCCTCAGGCAGCCCCTGGCAGCCAGTGCCACATCCAGGCTGTCAAACACACCCAGGGCTGGGGACTGCACCACCTCCCCGGGCAGCCATTGCAGAACTTTATCCCCCTTGCTGGAAAAGCTTTTTCCTGCTCTCCAGCCTGGATTTCCCTTGGCACAGCTCGAGGCTGTGTGCTCTGGCTGTGTCAGTGCTGCTGGAGAAAGAGCCCAAGGGCAGCTGAGCACAGGCACCTTTCAGGAGCTGCAGAGAGCGATGGGGGCAGCCCTGAGTCTCCTTTGCTGCAGGCTGAGCGCCCCCAGCTCCCTCAGGGGCTCCTCTCAGGCTTTGTGTTCCCAGCCCCTCTGGACATTGATCCAAACCCAGGATGATAATTCTGGAAACACAGCTTGGAGCTCTCAGCAATACCAGGAAATCTCTTGGCTGACCTGCAGGTTGTGTTTGGCATCCTTGGCTGGATCCTCTGGCTTCTCCCACTTTCCCTCAGCCCCTCAGAGCCGTTGTTCAGGGACCCAGCTACAGCTGGGAATGTTTCCCAATTCCAAATTTCCTCTTGGGAATGTTTCCTCTTGGGAATGTTTCCTCTTGGGAATTTCCCAGGCGTGGGCAGCCTGCCCAGGAAGGGGAGGGTGGGATCTGAACATAGCTGGATGAACAAAGAGGTTTTAAACCTCACTCTCAGCAGTGCATTCCCAATCCTGCTTATCCAAACATTCCTGAGGGACTCCAATTCCACGAGTTCCAAACTTACTTTGTCCAGCTGTTGTGGAAAAGATGGAACTTTGAAGATGGGAGTCAAAGTCAATACTGACTTGTCTTGTTCTGGTTCAGCCCTTGTCCTAAATGGCCTTCAGGATTCCTGCAGGGATCAGAAATGGAAAGGGAGAGATTGAATCCTGCTGTTGTGGATGTTGAAAATCCAGGCAGGAGGAAAAATAATCACAAAACCACCTTTAGAAAGCTTTAAAAAGCAGAGAAAAGGACGTGTGCACAGGCCTGGATATTCACCATGGATGTGGGATGTGCAAAAGAGGAGGATCCAAAGCCATGGTGGATTTGTTGGGTTTACACCCTGTAGTTATCCTGTTTGTATTTCCAAAAATAGGGCTGGAAGTAGAAATTCTGCTGCTGGTGGTGCTGATACTGAGGTGGTGTAACACACACCTGGGGGATGGCCTTGCACTGGCATTTGTGGGGTTAAATCATGGATTGCTTGGGACAGACACCCTGAGAACAGCACAGGCTCTTCACTGCTGCTGTTCCTGTTATCCTGACAGCAAGGACTTTGAGGTTCTCAAAGCGCTGCAGATAACCCTGGAGTGGATACTGGGATTAAATCAGCTTGGGAAAAAAGGGAACTGATAAAGGAGTGTACAATTATGGGATGCTTTGGGTGGGAAGGGAACTCAAAGCCCATCCAGTGTCACATGGCAGGGACACCTCCCACTGTCCCAGGTGGCTCCAGCCTGGCCTTGGGCACTGCCAGGGATCCAGGGGCAGCCCCAGCTTCCCTGGGAACCTTGTTCAGTGCCCCATCATTCTCAAAGCAGAAGTTTTTCCTCATATCCAGCTGGAACTTCCTGTGTTTCAGTTTGTGCCCATTGTCCCTTCTCCTGTCACTGAGCAGTCTGGCCCCATTCCCTGCACACCCCCCCCAAGATAGAAATGGATTTGTTTAGGGTTTCTGACAGTCATAAGGAAAAGGATGGTTTCAGGAGGCTCTCAACAACCTCATATCCATGGAATGATGGAATCTTTGCAGTTGGAAAAGGTCTCTCAGACCACTGAGTCCATCCATTCCCAGCCCTGCCATGGCCACCACTGCCCACGTCCCCAAGTGCCACATCCACAGGGCTTTGAAACCCCTCCAGGAACGGGGGCTCCACCCCTGCCCTGGGCAGCTGTGCCAGTGCCTGGCCAGCCTTTCCAGGAAGGAATTGTCCCAAAATCCCCCCTGAGCTGCCCTGGCCCAGCCTGAGGCCGTTCCCTCTGCTCCTGTCCCTGTTCCCTGGAGCACAGCCCGACCCCCCCTGTGTCCCCTCCTGGCAGGGACTTGTGCAGAGCCACCAGGGCCCCCTGAGCCTCCTTTGCTCCAGTGTCACATCTGGAAACACCTTCTTGTCTCAGCCCTGTCCTAATGACAGCTCCTGCAGGAGAGGAGTTCAGTTAGGAACAGCTTGGGATTGTCAGTGCAGCAGCTCCCTCAGAACTCCTGGGTGAGTCAGGGGAATGGAGCAGGACAGTGCCCAGCCAGCCCCTTTCTGTTGGATGGCTCAGCCCTTAATTAGGATTTCCCTTAATTCTGTCCCTGTGGTGATGCTTCAGCCTGGAATCACTGAATCCATTGGGTTGGAAAAGCCCTCCCAGCCCATGGAATCCACCCTGTGCCCCGTGCCCACCTTGTGCCCAGCCCAGAGCCCTGAGTGCCACCTGCAGGAGTTCCTCAGACACCTCCAGGGATGGGCACTCCAAAGCTCCCTGGGCAGCCTGAGCCCCTTTCCACGGGGAAATTGCTGCTGATTGCAGCCTGAGGCTGCCCTGGCACAACCTCTCACGCTGAGGGGCATTTTCAGGCCAGGCTGCCCCAGGACCCACCTTCAGCACGTACAGAGGCCGCTGCTCGTAGCTCTGCCCCATCTGGACCTTGCTGACCAGGCTGGGATGCTCCTCCACCAGGACATCCATCCACTCATAGATCTGCAAGGAGGAGCTGCTGGCTCAGGAGGCTCAGCCTGGTGCTCACCTTTTGCTTTTGAGGCTGTCCAGCACCAGATGCAACAAGCAGAGCTTCCCTGGGGAAGAGCTGCTGCTTCCCTGGAGACCTGGGACTCCCCTGGAGAGGACCTCGTGCTTCCCTGGAGAACATGAGGTGCCTGGGGCTCTGTGTGAGCAGGGAAAGGCACCTCAAATCCAAGCTGTGACTAATTCCCACCTTGTCCCCAGCCCAGAGCCCTGAGTGCCACATCCTTGGACACCTCCAGGTGGGGATGGGGATTCCAAACCTCCCTGAGCAGCCCCTTCCAATGTTTAACAACCCTTTCCATGAGGAAATTCCTCCTGACATCCACTCTGAGCCTCCCCTGGCACAGCTTGAGGCTGTTTCCTCTCATCCTGTTGTAAAATTCCATTCTGATGCTGGAACTTATTCCCTGAAAATGTTACTGTTCCCATTTTTGCCCTCAGCACTAAGGAAAAAGAACCTCCTTGTAAATGCACCTTCCCATCCTTCCTTCCTGCTTCCCTCTGGAATCTTAAACTGGGAAAGTGTGTGCTTCCCAGATCATATCCATCCATCCATCCATCCACCCATCATCCATCCATCATCCATCCATCATCCATCATCCATCCATCATCCATCCATCATCCATCCATCATCCATCCATCATCCACCCATCCATCATCCATCCATCCATCATCCATCCATCCATCCATCCATCATCCATCCATCCATCATCCATCCATCCATCCATCATCCATCCATCCATCCTCCATCCATCCATCATCCATCCATCCATCCATCCATCCATCCATCCATCCATCCATCCATCATCCATCCATCATCCATCCATCCATCCACCCATCCATCATCCATCCATCATCCATCCATCCATCATCCATCCATCCATCATCCATCCATCATCCACCCATCCATCATCCATCCATCATCCATCCATCCATCCATCATCCATCCACCCATCCATCATCCATCCATCATCCATCCACCCATCATCCATCCATCCATCCATCATCCATCCATCCATCATCCATCCATCATCCATCCACCCATCATCCATCCATCCATCCATCATCCATCCATCCATCCATCCATCCATCCATCATCCATCCATCCATCCATCCACGTTAAAGCCATTTTCCACCACTTTACAACCTCTTCCCCCCAGACCTGGCAGATCCTGCTGCTTTCCATGTCCAGCATCAAGGAATTCCCAGCAGGACCTGCAGAATTCCAGCTTTTCATACAGTGGGGCCTTGCTTCCCTGAGCTTTGGGTGTTTTGGGGTTCAGCTCTGGGAAAAGGGGCTTTGCCCATGACAAAACTCAGCAAATCCTGGGATTTTCCCACCTAAAAGTTACCCCTGTGGAATGGGCAGCAAAACCTGCTGCAAACCTCTCCTGCATGTCAGCAGGAGCTGGGAATCATCCAGGGAGCCCCAATGACATGGAAATGCAGCTCTTTATGGGAGCCATGGAGTTTGGCTGCTGAAGGAACCTTCGCCCTTGAGCAGGGTTAGTTCTGTGCCAGGGCGCTCCAAGCCTGGCCTTGGACCCTTCCAGGGATGTGGGATCCCTTCCTGTTGAAAATTGGGATTTCTGGCAGGGTCAGCTGCCTGCCCTGTGTGATTTTGGGAGGTGGATGGCAGTGAAGGCCTCCTGGGTGGTGTGGTTTAATTTCTTTTCTTAGAATTACTCCTCTTACCTTTAGTTTATTTGCTTTATATAAAACTCAGCCTTATTCTTCTCTTTTCCCTCTGGAAAATTCTCATGGCAAGTGTTAGAACTAGAGGGAAATGAAATCTCTATTTAATACAATATCTGAACTCCTAATTCCTTACCAGCTCTTAAACTGGGATGTGGAATATCCCCCTCTTCTGTGCCCAAATATTCATGTCCCCACTACAGATTTTTCCCTTAATTCCTTAACTTTCTTCCCCTCTTTTCAGCCAGTGCTTGTTAGTTTTCTAAGTGGGAATTGCTGTGAGACACAATTATTCCTGGAAACACCCCAAATCTGTCAAAACCTTGTCTGAACCCTGGAGAGCAGCTTAATTTTGGACCAGAGCTGAACATGATTAAGCAAAGCTGCTTCTGCTCACCTCAAGTTCATTATTTGGTCTGGACAAATCATTTTTTTTTCACTTTTTCTGTAGGAAAAATGCTTCATAACCCTTTTTTTTTTTTTTTTTGCAGTGTTTGATTCACTGCTGGGAATTATAACAGAAGAAAACATTCTGGGTCCTCATTAGATGCTATCCTGGCTCCTTTTCTCTCCTAAAATCCATAAAACAGTCTGTGGGAGCAGGTGGGAGGTGAAGGTCACTGATTTGTTTGGGTTTGCTTTGGTCAATTGTCAGCCAAGACCTTGATTTCTGTTACCTCTGAATATTCCTGGTTTGTTTTTCCTTGGCTGAATCCATCTTTTTATCTGTTCCAGTGGAGAGCTGAGCTGGCATTGTCCTCCCTGCTTTTATTTCCATTGAGTTTTTAGGGGTGGGCAGGCAGAGGATTCCTTTTGGGCAGGGCTGCATCTGCCTGCAGGATCTCAGCTGGATTCCCTGCTCCTCCCAGTGCAAATGCCTTAACTCAGGAGCAGATTTCCCTGCTCTGTCAGACCTGTTCAGTGACAGAAGTCACTACATTTTCTGTCACTAAACAGAACTAAACTCAACTGAAGTGTTCTGTTTAGTGACGGGAAATTTAGTGACCGAGACAAAGTCTTGAGATCCAAGGAGCAAAGAGGGAAGTCACTGGGAGGTGTCCTGGAGGAGGAAAAGCAAATCCTTAATTCTTTTCTCTATTGGGCAGTTTTAAATACAGACATTTGCAATTGTTTCTAAGTGAAATTTGCCAGACAGAAGGAAAGAAGAGGGATTTCCTCCAACACCTCAGAAGGGCTGTAGTGCCCACAACTGCCACGTGGTCCAGGGATGGGCTGGTGACACACAGAGTGTCCCTTTTCCAGCTTGTCCTTCCAAAGCCATTTCCTCGTGCTGCAGAGGCCCTTCCCAGTGGATTCCCTGTGGAATCCAGCCCAGAATTTGTTCATTAAATGCCTGGTGCAGCTGAATGAGAAAAGTTTGATTTAAGGAGGGCCTGGTAGTCAAAAACCTTCAAAAGCCAAAACTCGAAATGAAAATGAGGAAGTGATTTAAGGAGTGGTTTGTAGTCAAAACCTTCAGAACCCAAAGTTCTAAATGGAGATGGAAAAAGGGATTGAAGGAGCGGTGGATAGTCAAAGCCCTTAAAACGATTGGTAGTCAAAGCCCTTAAAACACAAAACTCTAAATAAAAATTAAAAAGTGATGTAAGGAGTCGGTCATAGTCAAAACCTTCAAAACCCAAAGCTCTAAATGAAGATGAAAAAAGTGATTTAAGGAGTGGTTGGTAGTCAAAAATCTTCAAAACCCAAAGTTCTAAATGAAAATAAAAAAGTGATTTAAGGAGTGGTTGATAGTCAAACCCTTCAGACACCAAACTCTAAATGCAAGTTCCTAGGGTTCCTTTCTATTACAATTACACCTTTTTAAGACTTTTCACAGAGTGGATGAACAAGGTGTCCTGTGCCCTGCAGGGCCTGGGGCACACCCTGAGCCCTTGTGGAGCTGTTGTTTCTCCTCCTCCTGCTGCTCCAGGGCACAGGTGCCCCCCGGCCAGGAGCGGCCATCGCTGCGTGGCCGACAGTTCCAACCTCTACGTCTTCGGGGGCTACAATCCCGACTACGATGAGTCTGGGGGCCCGGAGAACGAGGACTACCCCCTCTTCAGGGAGCTCTGGAGGTACAACTTTGCCACAGACACCTGGCACCAGATGGGCACCGAAGGCTACATGCCCAGGGAGCTGGCCTCCATGTCACGTACGTACGGAAATCCAACTCCTCCTGTGCCTGCTCCTGGAGCTATTTTAATCCTGCCTATTTTAATCCAGGCAAGAATTGGAAATCTGGATGCTGTTTTTCCAAGTAGGCCCCGAGGTTGGGTTGGGTTTGGGATTTTTCTTTCCATTTTTGCTTGGTCGAGGCAGAGGGAAAGAAAAAAATGGGAAAGCGAGAGGTGTTTTCCAGGTGTTTACCTTGATGTGCTTTCAGCAGGAAGGTGCCTCATGCAGACATCTCCAAGCATCCAAAAATAGCTGTCTTTGTTCACTTTTCAAAACAGACCTTTGGTTACCATGGTTTTAGTTGGGATCCTTTCTCCTTTAGAGCCTCTCAAAGCCATCAGTGCAGGGGGTGGATTGAAGGGAATTTGAACAGCACTGAGCTGTCTCCAGAGCAGGGAAACCTGGAATGGTTTGGGTTGGAAGGGAGCTTAAGGATCATCCAGTGATCCTTAAGGACACCTCTAGGACACCTTCCCTAGAGCAGGTTGCTCCAAGCCCAGTCCTGGAAAAATGATTTGGGAATGGTTTGGGTTGGAAGGGAGCTGAAAGATCATCCAGTCCCATCCCATGGGCATGGGCAACCTTGTCTAGAGCAGCTTGCTCCAAGGCCAGCCCAGCCTGGACAAATTATTTGGGTTAGAGGAGAGATTAAAGATCATCCAATCCCATGCTATGGGCAACCTTTCCTAGAGCAGGTTGGTCCAAGCCCAGTCCAGCCTGGAGAAATGATTTGGGAATGGTTTGGGTTGGAAGGGAGCTTCGAGATCGTCCAGTCCCATCCCATGGCATGGGCAGCCTTCTCTGGAGCAGCTTGCTCCAAGGCCAGCCCAGCCTGGATGAATCCTGTTCTGCTGCTCTCCCAGCCATGAGCACCCCTGTTTTCCCCTGTTTTCAGTTGTCTTACATGGCAACAACCTCCTGGTGTTTGGGGGCACCGGGATCCCCTTCGGAGAGAGCAACGGGAACGACGTCCACGTGTGCAACGTCAAGTACAAGAGATGGGCTCTGCTCAGCTGCCGCGGCAAGAAACCCAACCGCATCTACGGCCAGGTACGGGGCCCAGGGAGCCCTGAGGAGGGCTCTCAGCTCCTCAGTCCCCTCTGTGCCTCACCAGAGCTGCTCCCTCTGGGGAAAAGCGTGAGGGAAGGCAGGTGTCCTTCGTGAAGAAATGAAGCAGCCTTGGTTCGTGGGGATTTCAAAGGAAAGGAGGTTTTCTCCTCGTTACAAAGGGCAGAATTTGTTCATTAAATGCCTGGTGCAGCTGAATGAGAAAAGTTTGATTTAAGGAGGGCTTGGTAGTCAAAAACCTTCAAAAGCCAAAACTCGAAATGAAAATGAGGAAGTGATTTAAGGAGTGGTTTGTAGTCAAAACCTTCAGAACCCAAAGTTCTAAATGGAGATGGAAAAAGGGATTGAAGGAGTGGTTGGTAGTCAAAGCCCTTAAAACACAAAACTCTAAATAAAAATAAAAAAGTGATGTAAGGAGTGGGTCATAGTCAAAATCTTCAAAACCCAAAGCTCTAAATGAAAATAAAAAAGTGATTTAAGAAGTGGGTCATAGTCAAAATCTTCAAAACCCAAAGTTCTAAATGAAGATGGAAAAAGTGATTTAAGAAGTAGTTGGTAGTCAAAGCCCTTAAGACACAAAACTCTAAATGCAAGTTCCTAGGGTTCCTTTCTATTACAATTACACCTTTTTAAGACTTTTCATAGAGTGGATGAACAAGGTGGACAAGGAAATGAATTCACACTCACCACAGGACTGGCCCTTTTTGCTGGTGCACATCTGCTTTGGAGGAGCAGGAATTCCCTCTCCTCCAGCCCCAGGTGTCCCAAGCCCTTTCTGGTTTCTCTGCCAGGCCATGGCCATCATCAATGGGTGTCTCTACGTGTTTGGAGGAACGACTGGCTACATTTACAGCACTGATCTCCACAAGCTGGACCTCAACACCCGCGAATGGATCCAGCTGAAGCCAAACAATATGTCCTGTGACATGCCAGAGGAGAGGTGAGCGCCTGGGCAGCCTCAGGGAGCTTTTTTGGGGAGGCAGGGAATGGGAAGCTTTGGGATACCTTGCTCTGGTTGCCATTTCCAACCCTCCTTTGCCTGGAACTTGCTGTGGCACTGGGAGGAAGGATTTTGGTCTCTCTCATCCATGGTTTGGTGTCCAACTGAGAACAGGGAATTGGGAATGGAAGAATCCCAGAACGGTTTGGGTTCATAGGAATCTTAAAATAAATCCAATTCCATCCCCCTGCCATGGGCAGGGACACTTTTCACTATCCCAGGTTGCTCCAAGCCCTGTCCAGCCTGGCCTTGGACACTTCCCTTAGAAGGGGTGGAATATTGATGAATCCTGATATTCACTAATCCTTCCACTTAATCATTTAATAATTACTCTGCATCAGAAAATGCCTTTCAGACCTCTGGGCTGCTGCTTGGAGGGCTCAGGAAAACTCCCACATCTCCTGCATGCTCCCAGCCTGAGGGGCTGATGCAGCAGAGCCAGGCTTGGGATTTCTGCTCAAATCCCTGGAGTTTGATGGTGATTTCCAGGAGGGTTTTTGTTGTTGCTAATTGTGCTGCTCTGCACCTTCAGGTACAGACATGAAATTGCTCATGACGGTCAAAGGATTTATATCCTGGGAGGTGGGACTTCCTGGACAGCTTATTCCTTAGATAAGGTGAGGCATTTGGAACCCTGGACAGCAGATTTTCCATACATACCAGCACAGCCTCTTCATCTGGCTGTGCCTGGAGAGCCTGGTAAAAAAAAAAAAAAATTAAAAAAAAATAATTGGGGGCAGATTGTTCTCCTATTTCTGTAAAACCTGGATTTGCCACAGAATGTCTTAGTGATGAATCTGTGGTCACTTTAAATAGTGCTCTGCTTCCAAAAAAGTGGAGTCTGCAGCACTTCATATGACATTTCATCTCTCCATTGTCCCATTTTTCTCCCTGTGTGCAGCAGGAGAAAGGTATTTCTAAATCCTTCTGAGAGCTCGAGGGTGTGGATTTTAATTGGTCCAGCTCTTTTCAAAAGCAATATTCTTTTCTTTTTTTCAGCTGTAGGGCTGAAATAGCAAAGCTGGTGGATGGAGCTTGAAAGGTGATTTTAGACTGCTTAGTCACTGGCTGGGATCAGCTATTTTTGGGTTTGCCACTTAATGGAAAAAAGGGATTTATTTCTGGTGGGTCAGAGCCTGTGGCTGCATCACCCTGGAAGATCTCATGGCTCCTGTTCTTCCCCCAGATCCACGCCTACAACCTGGAAACCAACACCTGGGAGGAGATCACCACGAAGCCTCACGAGAAAGTCGGTGAGCCTGGCATTTCCTTTCTTTCCCTGTGAGCCAGAGTGGCCACGGTGCTTGAGGGTGCAGTTTTCTTGTTCAACATGTGGATTTATGCTGGATTTGAGATCCTGCTTGTGCTGCAGCACTGAGGATGGACCCATCCAGGGGAGTTTGGCAGTCTGGCTCCCCTCTCTCCCTGCCTGTGAAAGGTGGCAGTGCCTGGATCTGCTCCCAGAGGATCCAGATCATCCCTGCTCCCTTTGAGGCTTTCCCTGGAGTCTCACAGCTGCTTTTCACCAAGCCAGATTTGAGACTCTGGGGAACAAAATTCCAGCATTTTTCTTCCTTCCCCAGAGAGGAATTAGGACTC